>NW_012150585.1:467290-519011 GCF_000956105.1 Propithecus coquereli | reverse complement strand
GCTCCGGGAGGCGGGCGAGCGCGCCTCCCCCCCTCCAGCCCTCCCCCTCCTCTCGCTCTCTCCCCGCTAACTTTCCCGAGCCCCGAACGGCGGCGCAAAGCTCCCGGGCAGCTTCGGGGCGGACTGCCGACCGCGGCTGGAGAGTGCGGCCGTGCCCAGTGTCCCATCCCCGCGCCCCCGGCGCGCTCCGGAGAGAACGGGACCATGCCCGGGGCTGGGGACCGAGGCAAAGCCCTGGCGAGATGGCTGGGCGCTGGGCTTTTGGGTAAGGCAGCCCCAACTTGGTCTGTTCTCTCGCCTACCCCCACCCCTCCAGGAGGGGGACACTCAAGAACGCGGGGGCGGGGGGTGCCTTGGACAGGGTGGGCTTTGGAGTGCGGCACGAAATGAGCACGGTGGCCACCGGCTTCTCGCCGCACGCCTGGCTCAGAGGCTGTGCTCCTTGGGGACGTGCGCGTCCCCCGACCCCATCACCCCGCCAGCCTCCGGATTAGTTTTTGGCTTCAGCTCCAGGCTCTTGGCGCTGGAACTTGGGGCTGCAGCGCGGGTCTCCAGAGTTTAGAGGTTCAGGTGTGCTAGGGGAGGGGGTGGTACCTTGGACGTAGGGGATGCCAGCTGGGTTGCACATGTGACTGTTGGCATGCTGGTCTCCACCCCTGCCCAGAGCTGTGTGCTTGTTTCTCAGACATTAGGCACGTACCAGTGGGGGTCGGGGGGCTCCCCTTCCTCCTGGGCCCATTTTCTGCTTTGCTCCTCTGCCCTCTGCCTCCTCCAGGACCCACTGTCTTCCCCCAGGCTCCACACTAAAGACGGGAGGGGGTCGGAGGGGCTTAGGGGATCATTCAAAAGCCACCTTTTAAGAGGGGCCCTTTCTCTCTTCCTGTAAAAGATTCCACAGGGAGGACCTGTTTGACCTGCTCCTGGCTCTTCCTTTTTTGGGGTAAATATGGAGACTGAGGAGACATGTCCAGAGGACACAGAGGGAATGGAGTATTATTAATATCTATTAATATGCACATGATAGTTTTGAGTGTCAAACTCCAAGAGATTAGGGAATGGTACTTATTGGTCCAGCATATAATCTCCTCATAAATCACAGCTGGACTTTAGTGTAAGCCGACTCTGTCTCCGGCAACTGCATCTCTTCCTGTTTATATTTATTGGATTTGGCTTTTGGCAGCTCCCCCCATTGGGCTAGGCACACAGTGTAGTTGTTTGTGCTGAAAACAGGGAGACAGGAACCTAAAAGGGAGGTCGCTGCTGTTTCTGCAAATGTGAACTGTGTGCAGAGCTGTCATGCTGGTGCCTGGTGGTGAAGGGGGATAGGGCATTTCTTTTACTCAAGAGTCACTGGTTTGTTTACATCTCTATGGCCAGATGGAAGGCACAGGTGTTTTCTCCTGTACCTTTCACACAGATGTCACGCTGGTTTCACGGTGACCCTAATGCAATGGGCCTCATGAGGCCTGAGGCTGCTCTTCATTGAGTGGACACAGTGCCACTCCACACTACCCCTCATCCCATCTCAGATCAATGCAGGTCCCCACTGTGACCATGGAAAAGGTAAGGGGTCATGGAAGAATTCAAACTCACGAGTACCCCACTTTACACCTCTGGTTTCTCTTCCTCCTGCTGCCCGGTGGGTGGTGGGATACCAGTCCCTGGTCTGTTAGAATAGTCATATTAATAGAGCCAGGCTTCTGTGGGCAACCAGGAGGGCGCTGGAAACAATGTGTATGCGTGTGTGTGGGAGGGGGATTGTGGGCAGAGTCTTGGTATATTTTTTTAGGTGGAAGTCCCCTCCTTTTCCAAGGACTGTTCAGTGGGTCGAACAAGTAGGGTCTGGGGCCCGTTGAAGCAGGTTTGGATAAATCTCTGGGCTACCCTTTTTGGAACCCAGGAGAGAGCAGAGTGCCTTGCAGGTAGGAGATCTACAGACCCCAGAACTAGTCCTACCTGTTCTGCCCCCTGCCCGTCTGGTCTCAGAGGGAGTACAACCAGAGCCCTCCATTGGACCTTGCCCAGGCAGCCACCGACTGAGCCCTCACAGGGCCATTGGTCTGAGCTTGGGATGTAGATGACATCCTTGCTCTCTGTTCAGTGGGGGAGACATGGAGATGACTGGACAGTCCGCTAGAGGTGTTCCCTGGGAGCATAATAGCTGGCAGGGACCTTGGAAACCGGAGCACAGAGCTCTTCTAAGGGTGAGGAAGCTATGGTCCAGAGAGGAAGGGTGACTTGCCCAAGGGTGCATGGCCTTGTGGGATGGTCAAGTGGAACAGAATCAGACTCTGTCACACCACACTGCCTCCCAGTTAACTGAAATCTGGGGAGGGAGAAGGTCAGTAGGGATTGTGCTTAGGGTGGAAGGCTGAGTGAACCTCTGGGTCACTGGCATGGAAGGACAAAGGCCTGGGGGAGGGGCAAAGCTGCTGTTTTCACAGCTGTGGAGACTGAGTATGGAGCAGTGAGCTCCCAGGAGCCCTCTTCCCCTCTCCCCATACCAAACTCAGCCTTACAGACCGAGACTAAAGTGATTGATGATAACCCAACAAGATACCCTTTCCTTAAACTGAGAAGCAGTTTCCAAGGCTATATCATTGCAGTTGAGGTTTATGAGGTTTATGTGGGTTCCAGTCTCTTCCTAAGCATGTAATGTAATATAGCTGTCCTGCCCACCCCTTTCTTGTTCCCTCATTTGCTTAATTGCTGTGATTTGTGTTTAATTATCACTTGTGAGAGTGCTCTGTTGCACAACCCTCTTTCCTTTGGTGTGTATTTATTAAAGGCTTGTTTAATGAGAATGCAATTAGGGAGAGGGTGCTCAGTCCCACTCAGAGGAAGGCAAAAGGAAGGGTAAGCAAGGAACCCATGGAGAAAAGGAGAGGACAGGGAGAAGTGGAGGGAGATCCTGGGTTTGAATCTGCAAATGATGGTTAGTTCTCTAACTGAACCTGCAGGGGCACCCAGGAGAGAAGGCTGCTGTCCCAAAGTCCTTATGACTGGCCACCTCCTGGTGGGATCACCATGGTAGGGAGACTCTGGGCAGCCAACCACCTTGCCCTGTTGCTGGTCCTCGAGGGGGTCTAGGGATCTCTGCATAAACCAGGGTGGGCTGTGCCAACACAACCCACTGTGGCCTGTAAGAGGAAGGACAGGCACGCTGCTTGGACTTGTTTGCAAAGCTGGTTTCATTGAGCATCCAGTGTTGTCTCAGGGGCATGCTTCTAGCCCTGCAAAGCTCCTGGGGGTGGGCAGGAAGCAGGCAGGTTGCCTAGGGAGAGAAAGCTGAAATCTTTCCTTTGTCTCTGAGCTTAGGGGCCTTGCCTGGCCCAGCCCTGCCTTCCACGGCCCCCAGGGCCTCCACCCCAGGAAGAGTCCTGTCCCACTGGCCTTGACCCACTCTAACTTCCAGTTCTAACTTCGAGCCTCTCATTCTCCCAGGCCAGAGTGTATCAGCCTCCCTACTTTTTTTCTTTCTTTTTTTTGAGGCAGAGTCTCACCCTGTCACCCAGGCTAGAGTGCTGTGGTGTCAGCCTAGCTCACAGCAACCTCAAACTCCTGGGCCCAAGCAATCCTCCTGTCTCAGCCTCTTGAGTAGCTGGGACCACAGGCGTGTACCACCATTTTTTCTACTTTTAGTAGAGATGGGGTTCTCACTCTTGCTCAGGTTGGTTTCGAACTCCTGACTTCAAGCGATCCTCCCACCTCAGCCTCCCCGAGTGCTAGGATCACAGGCGTGAGCCACCGCGCCCAGCCTAGCCTCCCTATTAAAGTGAACCATGTTCCCACTTGCCATGCCAGGTGAGCCGTCAGAGCTAAACTTAGAGTGGGTGCCAGCCTGCCCCTCTCCCCACACACCCCCGAGTGGCTGTGACTGATCCCGGGACATGGGAAAAGGTGGCAGAATGTTTCCTGCCTCAGCATTTGCCTTGGAATATGTGGTGGCTGCCACCGGAGTCCTCCTGGTGTGAATATTTAATAATACCATTTGCATGTGCCAAATACTTTTTCACTTTGACAAAACTTGGGATCCTGAGTCCATCCTCAGACAAAACCCCAGATGAAGATGGGATCGGGGGGGTGAAGTCTTCGGAGAATGGCAAAGAAAATGGCTGCTCTGAGTGTAGCTAAATGGCTAGGGCCTTTCAGTGAGGAAAGTCAAGTCTTCGGGGTTTAGGATTGAATTCCACAGGATCATGACTAGAAGGACTTGTTCATCAATCTCACAATACCAGGAAGAGGACCCCCACTCCCAAACACACACATGTACACCCTGACATTCTAAAGAGTTAAGTTTAGGATAAAGCAAACTTAACTTAGTGGGCCTGTAATCCCAGCACTTTGGGAGGCTGAGGCGGGAGGATTAGTTGAGTCCAGGAGCTCACGACCAACCTGGGCAACATGGTGAGACACTGCTTCTACAAAAAAATATAAAAATTAGCTGGACACAGGCCTGGACACATAGCTACTTGGGAAGCTGAGGTAGGAAGGTCATTGGAGCCCAGGAGTTGGAGGCTGCAGTGAGCTATGGTCATACCACTGCACTTCAGCCTGGGGGACAAAGGGAGACCCTGTCTCAAATAAATAAATAAATCAAAAAGTCTCTCCATACTCCAGGGAAATAGCCACATGGAAATAATCCAAGAAGTGGTACAGGGTGAAAGATAAATCAATGTGTGAATGGCCTGGAGACATTCTTGGCTGACACTGGTCATTAAGGGAAGCTAGGGCTGCCTTGGTTCCCTGTGATGAGGGATAGTCTTGTCCCTCACCCCTCTTTCAAATACCATCCTCCTCTGCCCACTCACTGAAGCCCCCTCTTGTGTTTTACCATCTCACGTTTTGGTTTCACAGCAAGCTTGGGAGGGAGGAGAGATAGCCACCTCTGCCATGGCTTGGGGATGCACACCCTGGCTGTGGCACTTCTGACTTTCTCAAGGTCAGCTGGCAGAGTCGTTGCAAAGCTGGTTTCATTGAGCCTTGCATCTGCTGACCGGTCCTCTCCGGGCTTGGTCTTCCTGCTGAAGCAGCCCTCAGGGGGACCTCTAGTGGATCAACACCCGGCCCCCTGCTCCCTGCTCTCCTCCAGCACGACCTGGAAGGTGAGGCTGGGCGAGGCTGGGCGTGAGAGGCAGGCCCCTGGGTTTGCTTTTTCAGAAGCCTCCCACGCATAGCTGGCAGGACTGCACGACACCCTGCTGGGAGGGCTGTGCACTGGAGAAACCCGGGCTTGGCACCCGCTCTGATAACTTAACCTTGAGCAGGGCGCTGGACTCCGTGGAAACCATTTCTGCCGTTTCTGTTCCCTCCAGGCTACTCGGGAAATGGCAATGCTTCACTGGGAGAGTCCTGAGTGTATTTAAGTTAAGTCATCCCTATAGGTGCACACAAATCAGGCAGAAATGTGTACTGTGTCATGATCCAGACCTTAAAGAAATAGGGTTCTCTTCTCTGCTGGACCCTTCTTTTGCTTTTTTGCTTCTATTTAAAGCAATCAAAAAGATTTCCCTTTTGATGCGCATCTTTTGTGCTCGTGAATATTTCATTCTGGCTGGGGTTGGAGAGGGGAAATTGGCCACCGACTTGAGTTCTTCCATCTCCCCATCTCCTCCGGGACCCTGGTTCCTGGACCCCAGAGCTGATGAACACTGGAGTGGGAGCTGCCGTGCTCCTTGGAGCCCTGAGGGAGGCCAGTGGCTGTCAGGAAGCTGCCTTGTCTGGGAGCTTCCCTATCTGCCGCTCTGCACCCTGATCCTTAGTTTGTGGAGACTACGGTGGGTGGGAAGCAGAGCTCTAGTGCTGGCCCCAGGTTGGAGGGTGGGATGTTGTGTCTGGCTCCTGTCCCTAGACCTCTGGGGTAGGTGGGCATGGGGGAGGGCAGAGGTAAAAAGAAAACTGGGAGCTCTAAGGAGGGCGAAACCCTGACAGCATTGTTCTCTTGGAGAGACAGGTCACAGAGTGGGAAAAAGCAGACAAATGTCTGAATGCTGCTAATTCCACTCACTGGGTGTGTGACCTTGAGTCAGGTAATCTCTTGGAGCCTGTTTCTTCATTTGTGTATCGGGAATAGAAATGGTAACTACCTTATTTTTTTTTTTTTTGAGACAGAGTCTTGCTCTGTTGCCTGGGCTAGAGTGCCGTGGCGTCAGCCTAGCTCACAGCAACCTCAGACTCCTGGGTTCAAGTGATCCTTCTGCCTCAGCCTCCCAAGTAGCTGGGACTACAGGCATGAGCCACCATGCCTGGCTAATTTTATATATATATATATATATTTTTTTTTTAGTTGTCCAGATCATTTCTTTTTATTTTTTAGTAGAGACGGGGTCTCGTTCTTGCTCAGGCTGGTCTCAAACTCCTGACCTTGAGCGATCCACCCACCTCGGCCTCCCAGAGTGCTAGGATTACAGGCGTGAGCCACTGCGCCCGTTCGAAATAGTAACTATCTTATAAGATTATTCTGAGGGTTAAATGAGACTGTATGTAAAATGCCTATCCTATCTTATAGTAAGTGCTCAGTCCCAGATTCCATTTACTGTGTGGCCCTGGGCAGATCAACTTAACTTCTCTGAGCCCCAATTTCATCATTGGTAAAACAGCAAACATCATGCCTACCTTTCAGCATTCTAATGAAAGTTGGAGTTAATATGTATAAATCCTCTAGCACAGTGGTTCTCAAAGCGGGACCCTCACCCACAGCCCATAGTATTCCCTGGGAACTTCTTAGAGATGTCAATTCTCAGGCTTCACTCTAGACCTACTGAATCAGAAACTCCTGGGGCTGGGTCGGGCTTGCTGGAACGGCCCTCCAGGGGTTCTGATGCTCTCTCAAGTTTGAAAACCACAGCTCTAGAACAATTCCTACATAGGAGTTGGCCAAAAAATGAGGGCTAAGTGGAATAACTTTTCAGTATTAATTGGAGTCCTGGTGAGAAAATCTGGCTCTCCTGTTGACTTTAGACAAGTTACCTAACCTCTCTAGGTATCTATAATATGTCACTCACAGGATAGACGTGAGGATGAAATGTGCCTGGCACATAGTAAATGCTCAATAAATATTAGCTATTACTGCCATTATCAACAGTGGTGGGGTCATGATTGGGTTATGGGACCACGTGGTGTGATTTTTGGGCTGGAGGACTCCACTTTGAGCACTCCACTTTGCTGTCAGAAGATAAGGGGACGTGAAGAAGCTGAGGGAGCAGGGCTGCCAGCTCTCTTTGGAGTTCCTTTTCTGTCATTTAAAAAGCACTGCTCAGAAGCAGCATGCATCATTATTATCTTGTGTGGGCGAAACAAGAAAACTGGACTGTGATGCAGCATGAGGGAATTAAGTTAGACAGAAGAGGGCCTTCCTGAGAGTGAGGATGGGAGAAGGTGCCTGTTTCCCCTAGGGGCAAGAAGAGGTAGGCATCCAATTGTGGACTTCCCCCCAACCACCTTGAGGCTAGTGGGGTTTCCTTGAGGAATGTGCAGGAAGGGGGAAGGACCAGGCCCTCTTACAAGGACTCAGGAGGATGGGTCCAAGGCGGTCCAAGGCAGTGAGTGGAAACTCCTAGCCCAGGCGGAGGGTGCTGTATAGATGTACTGGGGAGAAAGTGCGAACACGTGGGAAAGAAGCCTTAGGGGTGCTCCGGGACGTCTGGGGGAGGAGGGGGCGGAGTGCGGCTGCGGAGTGTGGTGGGGAGGCCGCTACTTGGGTTCAGCAGGGGACAGCAGGTCCAGCGTCCTCCCCACCCACCCCCGCATGCGTGCTTTGAGGTTCGCCCGGATCGGCCTCCGCATAGTGTCTTCGGCCCTTTTACTTTCTCTCGCGTCATGGCTTTGCTCGCTGCGCCCTGGCTGCTGCCCAGCTCCGCGCCGCGCCTCATCCCCACCCCACCCCCAGCGCACCGCATCCTGGCCGCCCGTGTTCCTTCCGTTCTCAGGGTCCCGTTCGGTGACCAGAGGGCGTTGGACTCAGGTGGCCAAGCAAGGTCCAGCCAGAACGTGTCCCTCTGCCTCTCCGCCCCTTGAGGCCGCCTAGGAGCTTCCGGGGCTCGGTGACGCGAGGCCGCTGGACAGTGGCCCGGGACTGCGGCTGTCGCTTTCCTCTTCACCTTACGGGACCCAGCGCTTCCCCACCTCCCCCGCAAATCCCGAAAACATCGCGCGGAGGCGCGCACAGTCCTCGGGGAAATTCCCTTGCAGAGAGGGGAGCACCCCCATGCACTCCCCGGCGGTGCAGAGGGAGCACTTCAGGGGCTGCGTCCCCAGGCGAGGGGGTGGACTGGGGGCGCCGTGCGCGGCAGAGTGGCCGGGGCCTCGTTTTCTTGGGTTGGGGTGACCCCTGGTGGTCATCCAGAGGGCCACAGGGCTAGTAACTGGCCCAGAATTCAGTCCTGCCCTGGCCAAGGGGAGGGATGGAGAATTACAGCGGGGGCTCAGGAGGTGTCAATTGGAGTTGAGAGAACTATCCTACTCAAGTTGACACTGAGGATGACAGAGACCAGGCCACTCCCACCCTGCCCGAGTGTCCCTTTCCAGAGCTCCAGACTAGGGGGTTCAGTGGGGTTTTATTTAGGGAGGTTGTGCTCCCTGAACAGGCCTCCTGATCCCGATGTCCCTGTCGCTGGAGGTGTCTGTGGGAAAGGCTGCCGTCATCTACGCTGTCAACGGCACAGAGGTCCTGCTGCCCTGCACTTTCTCCAGCTGCATTGGCTTCGAGGACCTCCGATTCTGGTGGACCTACAACAACAGTGACAGTCCTGTAAGTGGTGAGGGCAGAGACGGGACAGCCCAGATCCTCTCTCCCTTCTCTTTCGCCTCACCCCTGCCTCCCATCCTAGGCTCTGGTCCTGTCTGGACTGAGACCCACTGTAATGGTCCCCACGATCCACCCACGTTTTGTCACCCTTTCTCCCAGTATTCTTTTGAGAACCTGTCTGGAAGGGTCTAAGTGGTAGTGATGTTTAGATCACCTTGCCAGAATTTGGGACCTGTTGGACTTCTTAGCTAGAGTCCTCTGTCTGGTCTTAAGAAATACCTAGAATTTGGATTGCTTGTGTAAAAATGAATAACTTAATTTAACAAACAGGAGAGAGGAAGCCCTTTGGAAGGCTTGGAGAGAGGGAATGAGAAGAGTCCAACTGAGGGAAGGGCTGAGAACCTGAACTAGGAAGGAAAGGTGAGAGGAAGCGGGAGAAGGCAGGAGATCCGCAGGGCTGTGGGGTGGGGGTGGGGCGGGGACCGATCAACCCACAGGTCCTTTTTTTTTTTTTTTTTTTGAGACAGAGTCTCACTGTGCTGCCCGGGCTAGAGTGCCGTGGCGTCATCCTAGCTCACAGCAACCTCAAACTCCTGGGCTCAAGCGATCCTCCTGCCTCAGCCTCCCGAGTAGCTGGGACTACAGACATGCGCCACCATGCCCGGCTAATTTTTTCTACATATTTTTAGTTATCCAATTAATTTCTTTCTAATTTTAGTAGAGACGGGGTCTCGCTCTTGGCTCAGGCTGGTTTCGAACTCCTGAGCTCAAACAATCCGCCCGCCTCGGCCTCCCAGAGAGCTAGGATTACAGGTGTGAGCCACCGCGCCCGGCCAACCCACAGGTCCTTATTGAGTACTCACCTGCAGTCCAGTAGGGGACCTGGCCTGAGACTATCATAGGGAAGCCACAAGAGACCAACTCTGGATATAATTAAATGCTGATCTCAGAGGGTGCTGATGAACAGCGCTGTGAGATTGATCCAGGTCTTGATGGAGGGCCAGGATTCAGATGGGCAGGGCACATGGTGTCAGCAAAGGCTGGGTGGGAAGTGGACAGAGGGAAATGAGTGTGGTATTTGCAGGCGTCGTTATATAAAATGCTTTTATGAAGAGAGCAGTAAAAGCTGTGCTACATTCCAGAGAGACCTTCATAAAGGAAATGGGTTTAGCCTGAAACAAGCAAAGTTCAGGCTAGACAGGCAGAGCTATTGCCACTGGCAGAGGAAACCAAGAGGAGGAAGCAGGCTCTGACTGCAGGCTCTTCCTGGACCTGGACAGCGGAGGCACCCAAGGAGAGCGCTGGCATGATGTCATGATGCTTGATGTTCCTGCTTCTTTCTTGGCCTCCCCCCTCCCCTGTCCCCTAGATCATAGAAGGGACTGTGAAGAACGAGAAGTCTGACCCCAGGGTGACGCTAAAAGACAATGACCGCATCACTCTGGAGGGCACCACCAAGGAGAAGAAGAACAACATTTCCATTCTGCTGAGGGACCTGCAGTTCAGCGATGGCGGCAAATACACCTGTCACGTGAAGAACCCCAAGGAGAATAATCTCGAGCACAACGCCACCATCTTCCTCCAAGTCGTGGATGAATGTATGCAGTAGGGGCTGGGACAAGGCGGTGGAGTGGGAAGAACCTGGCGGGGGGGGCCCGACTCTGTGTTACAGTGAAGTGATAAAAGGGACCATATTGGTGTTTTCTTTTGCTTTACACTTTCAAAGGTTACTGGAGTTATAGCTAAAAGCCAGAGAATTTGGCTCAAACACTTATTCTGCTGCTGAATAGCTTGTGAAATACACTCAGCCTAAGACTTATTTTCCTCATCTGCGAAATGGGAACACAGCTGCATTCTCCTAGGGTGGTTGTGAGGGCTGGAGCAGCTACCTGGGAGAGCTCTGTGGCTAGTAAAGTTCTCTCTGTACATGCCGATTATTACTACTAGCGCGTATCCCGCTAGCAAAAGTTGACTGAATGTTGGGTATTGGACTAAAAAGTGCTGTGAATGATACACAGTGTTCTTCCTTGAGGAATTTATAGTTCGGGGCCGATAGAAGACAGAGAAGTAACTGAGATAGAGACAGCGCACGATCCATATGCCAGGAGAGGCACAGAGATGGAGTTGGACACGGCCCCTCCCCTCCGGGGCTTAGATCCCACTTGGGGACTCGGGTCTGACACAGGTGGACCAATCAGACAATGAGGGTCCATATGACAAGGAGCCAGGTGGCCCCATGACCCCCACACTGCGAGTGGTTGGAGAAGCAGGAGGTGACAACCAGGGCTGGAGCAGTGAGGGAAGGGCCTGCAAGACTAGGGAAGCACAGAAGCAGGAAAAAAGGGAAGACAACCTGCTCTCCTGGGTGACGTGGGGTGCCTGGAGAGGGAAATGCCGTGGGTTCAATTTTGGGTGTGCCAAGGGCAGAGCCAGAGGCCATCCAGGCAACTGTTCTGAGCCTGGAGTCATCTGAGTCAGGTCTGCCTATGGTGTCACTTCTTCCTCTCCGTCTGAGCTCCTGTCACCCTCCTTTGTTCTCAGCCTTTTCAGGGGGGAAGAGAAGGGAAGGAAAGCAACATTTATGGCACATTTCTGGGTGGCAGGCACCAAGTTAGGTGCCCTCGCTGACCTTAGTTCCTTTGCATCTCACAAAGCCCCTTCAAGGTGGATGTTCTTTTCATTTTTACAGACTCATTCATTCATTCATTATTCAGCAGATATTTACTGAGCACCTACTATGTGGCAAACATTGTTCTAGGTGCCAAGGACACAATGTGAACAAGTTAGACGAATTCTCGTCCTTATGGAGATTACATTCCTCCCCTTCTAGTCTAGGGAGATACAGAATAAGAAAATAAAGAAGAAAATAATGTTGTATAAGGGAACACGGTTAGTGTTGTGGAGAGAAAATAAAGCAGGGAAGAAAGATGGGGTGCCAGCAGGGTGGCTAGGCAATGCTTCACTGGAAAAGGTGACAGAGTGGGGGTGTTAGAAGGAGGCAAAAGAGGAAGCTGTGAGGATGGCTATGGGAAGGTAGCCCAGAGGGAACAGCAAGTGCAAAGGCCCTGAGGCAGATGCTTGAGGAAAGACAAGCCAGTGTGGCTGGAGCAGGATGAGCTGATTCAGGCTGAGCCAATGTGGGGCCCTGTGGGTGTGAGTGAGAGGGAGGCCCTGACAGATTCTGAACAGAAGAGTGAAGGCCTGAACAGGCTCTCTCCAGCTGCTGTGCCAAGAATAGACGATTGAATGAGGAGACCAATTAGGATGCTTTTGCAAACATCCAGTCAAGAGGTGGCTTGGGCCAGGGTGGTGGTGAGTGGTCAGATTTTAGAATTTTTGGAAGTTAGAGCCATTAGGATTCTCGGGTAGATTGGATATGGGGTTTGAGAACAAGAGAGGTGTCACAGATGACTGCGAGGGGTTTGGTTATAGCAATTGGAAGGATGAAGTTATTGCCAACGGAAATGAGGCAGATTGTGAGTGGAGGAGGTTTGGTAAGAAGTCAGAGAATTCAGTTTTCAGATGAGGAAACCAAGGTTAGAAGGTTTCAATGATCTGCCCAATGTTGCCAGCTAGTTAGTGACAGTTAAATCCTTTAGTTAAAATCCAGACTATGTGACTCCAAAGTCTTCCCACCTTCTAAGAGAATCATAGGGAGGTTCTTAATTCTTTTCTACATGGGCAAAGGAGGCCTAGAAATAGGCAATGTAATTCTCGCACGGCAATTTGGGAGCCAAGTCAGAACTTAACCTGGGTGCTATAGGCTCTAATTCTGATTTATTGCAGAACTTGTGTGTGGAGGGAAGGGAGAGGGGAATATTTGTCATGACTTGGCCTGATGGATGCCATATTCTGCTTCTCCTGCTACCCACTGGAGGCCTGGGGAGGGCTGGGGGCCTGGGGGTGGACGTATCCCAGATGCCAGGGGCTGGAGGCTGCACAACCCCGTCACTGCCATGGTCCTCGGCTCCAGGTGACTCCTGCTCCTTTGTCCCTGCCCTTTCCTCCCTACCCTGGCCATGCAGTGGAAGAAGTGGACAACACGGTGACACTCATCATCCTGGCAGTCGTGGGCGGGGTCATCGGGCTCCTCATCCTCATCCTGCTGCTCAAGAAGCTTATCGCCTTCATCCTCAAGAAGACTCGGGAGAAGAAGTGAGTTGATCCGTGGCCATGCCTGTCCTCCCGCCTACTCACTGCCCCACCCCTCACGTCCCCACCAGCCTTCCACCATCCATCTTCTCCTTGTCCCACCCTCTCTTCCTAATCCTGCCACTCTCTGCTCTATCCCTGCAGCCCCCCTCCCCATCGCCCAGCCCCTCTCCTCATCTCTTTCCCTCTTCTCCACCGTCCCGCTGTGAATTTATTGAATACATTTAATTCACTGAGTACGTAAACCCAAGCCACTTGCTCTTCCTCATCCCACTGTTTTTCTTCCCATTCCATTGGCTTCTCTCTTTCCACTCAACCTAAGGCCCTACCACAGGATTTAGGAAGCCTTTTTTTTTTTTTGTAAATCAGAAAAAATATAAGATTCCATGTACAAAGACTCTAAAATGGGAAGACCCTTCTAGGGAGATGGGAGTGAAATTCTCTTACTGTGAAATTCTGAAAATTCAGAAGGAAAGGTTAAAAAAAAAAAGTCCAAAAAGGCAGATATGGCCTCCCAGGAAGCACTGGGATAAATTTGGGTATAAAACAGACACCTATCAGTGGAAGGAGAGGGAAGATGAAGGAGGTACAAAGGGTACAACCCCCAGGCCCAGAAGTTCCTGAATAGTGTCAGGCAGGCTCCGGGCAGCAGGTGGCAAATCTTACAGAATTAGAGCAGGGAAAAGGATTTGAAAGTTGTGTTCTGAGCAAGACAGGTGAGACGAGGTGGACTGCCATGGGAACAGAGAGGGTGACAGTAACAATGAGACTCAATAGAGGAGGGAGAACTGCTCTGCTCCTGTTTGCTGAAACATTTTGCTCTGTTGAGAAGAGGGAACTGGGCTGGAAAGGGCAGAAACGATACAGGAAGAGGGAAGGAAGCTGACTGCAGGGAGGGGACGTTAAGGGAGCTGTGTTGGGGCTGGGGAGCAGGGGACTGTCCCAGCGCTGGCTGAGAGGAAGAACTCAGGGGTTGTCTTCCAGCTTTGCTTATGGGGGCTGTGAGGGTTTTGGTGCTCTCAAGAGGGACTAGAAGCACGGAGCTTTGCCAGGCTCTGGTTTTAATAATCAGTCTCACCATCGATGGATGGTGAGCAAAATTGGAGAACAAATTTCTCAATACATGGTTTAAAAGCACTTGGAAAAGACAGCAGTGATCCTTCAGAGCCACCGTCACTTCATCAAAAACAAGACACGCTAAGCTGCACGTGGCAGTGCACGCCTGTAGTCCCAGCTACTCAGGAAGCTGAGGCAGGTGGAAGTTGAGCCCAGCAATTGGAGTCCAGCCTGGGCAACATAGTGAGATTTTGTTTCTTAAACAAATAAAATAAAATAAAAAAACATACGCTGAATGCTAAATGTCTTATTGATAGAGCACTGGTAGAATAAGAGATTGCTCCAGATAATAACACCTCCTGTCATTCACTGGATGCCTACATATGTCAGGTACTCCGCCAGGCCTTTTTATACGATACTCATAATTCTTATTTTACAGTTGAGCAAAGTGAGGCTCAGAGTGGTTAAGTGACTTACCCAAGGCCACACAGCTAGTAAGTGATAGAGCTGGGATTTGAACTCTGACGAATTTGGCTTCAAAACTTAAACCGTTGTCATCATATTCTACTGACTCATTGGGCATTTCTAGCATTTATTCATTTCTCCTTTCATTTAGTGGCTGTTTTTGAGGTACTGTGTGCAAGGCACTATGCCAGATGCTGTAGAAAATTCTGGAAGGAATGAAGTTCTGCCCTTAAGTAAAGAAGACGTGTATACAAATAAATGTACTATGAGGTAGTGGGGACTGGTGCCAGCAAAGAGGTTTGATGACATGCTACTGTATGGATTTGGGACAGGGTGAAACACTGGGGAAGGATTTCTGGCCAGATGGGTGTTTGTGGTAGGTCTTGCAAGATGGATGTAATTTAAGCCCTGGGGAGAGTGAAGGGAAGGGTGTTCCAGATGGAGGAACCACCGAGAGCAAAGGTAGAGAGTTGGGGAAGTGGGCAGTGTCTAGAGAGCAAGGTCTTCTGTGTGTTGACAGGATGGGAGGGGTGTAGAGGGGAGGGAGGAGAGAAAAAGCCTGCAAAGGGGGTTGGGGACAGACCCTTGGGGACCTGGGAGTCCAGGCTGTGATTGACTTTCTTTTTGGCTGCAGGGCCCTGGCATGATCAGAGAGCTTGGCCTTGTGGGCAGAGGGACTGGGTGGGGAGAGCCTGAGGGCAGGGGACAGGTTCTGGGAAAGCCTGGGGGGTCCCTTTGCGTGGCAGGGAAGGCTTGCATCACAGCAGAGACAGCGGCTTCTCCAGGAGAAGGGAGGTGCTGACAGCATCTCACCACCGATTCTGGGTGTCACACCTGGGTGCGGTTCCCTCTGCCTGCAATTTCTCCTCCCTCTTTTCCTGCTCATCTTTCTTGGTCTCAGCTTAAATGGCACTTCCAAAAAGCCTTCCTTGACCCCTAGAAAGAGCCTTCCTAGGTTGGGTTCCTCCTTGGTACACCCCCCATCCTGTCATTTACCATGCTGTGTCACAGGCACTTGTTTAATGTGACATTCCCTAGGAGAATGCAAGGGCTCTGACAGCGTCTGGTATCCAGTAGCTTCGCAGTAGAGAACTGTGGACTACAAGAGAGGACAGTTGGGTGGAGAGTAATTGGCTGGGTTGGCTATACCTTAGGTGGGGGGGTGGGGGAGTGGGGGGAGAGAGAGGGGGAGAGAGAGAGAGAGATCCATCTGATTAGAGATCTTCAACGGTATACCACAGGGCTCTGCCTGTTCATGTTATTATTAACATTTGAACTACACTAGGGATGACATACTTATTAGATTTCCAGAAGCCTAGTGACTATGTTGGAGAACAAAATTTGGGATCTAGGAAGATCCTGATAGGCCAGAGTTATGGACTAAATTCTGCAAGATGAAGTTGATGAGGACAAAATATTCAGTCCTCCCCAAAGGCCTCAAATCCAGCTACACAAGCCCAGGGTGAGTGTAGGATGTAGTTTAGCAATGGCGGCTGCGAAAAAGACCTGGCAGTTTTCATAAGCAGAAAGCTCAGAGTGAGGTTGGAGCCCCCTGGGGAGCTCTGTCTGCCCAGCCTGGGGGCTGGCACGGAGGAGGGACAAATTTAAATTGGGCATGTCCATCTCAGGGCAGTCGGGGTGGTATCGCTGCCAGGAGGTGTCTCGCCATCTAACCATCTCTCCTCTTTGCTGCCTCCTCCCCAGACCTGTCATCTGTGATGCCAAACCCACTGCCTGCTCTGACCCTGCCATGGCCTTTGTTCTTTTACCTCTGGTCACAGAGCTCAGGGAGGGAGGCCTGCAGGGCCCTGGGGAGGAGCCCTGTGTCCTCAGCATACTCCCTGCTGGCCTGAACCCTTTCCCCTGGGGTGGCACGGCCTGGGAACTGACCCCGGGGACAGTGCCTGGTACCCCTTGCCTTCTGCCATGGTGAGACAACCAGGTGTTGGCTAAGCCAGATGGAGAACTTTCCGTGTGCTAGGCACTGCCCAAGTGCTCATTTCTCCTCCTAGCAACCCTGTGACGACGTTGTCATCACTACATCTGTCTTACAGATGAGGAGACTGAGGTACAGAGAAGTTAGGTGACATGGCCTCTTGCTGCCTTAGCTCCAGGGAAGGCTGGGGAGGGCACAGGGCTGGGCGCAGGGGCCACAAGTCCCTCCTCAGCCCAGCCCCTACTCTTGCTGCTCTGCTCACCAGGGTCCCCTCTGTCTCCCCCTCCAGGAAGGAGTGTCTCGTGAGTTCCTCAGGGAATGACAACACGGAGAATGGGCTGCCCGGCTCCAAGGCGGAAGAGAAACCACCCACCAAAGTGTGAGCCCCTGCTTCGGGCCAAGCAGCCGTGGGGAACCTCCCTTTCTGACGAAGCTGATGCTTGAGGCCCGACCGTAGAACTCACGTGCCTGAGACACCTGCTGCTTGGCTCAAACTGTAGTCTTTCTGCGCAGGAGAAGCTGGGGTCCTGCCCAGCCCAACCAGTCCTGTCCAGCTTGCCCGCTCCATCCCCAGCCAGGGCTCCCCAGGGACAAGGGATGGCCAGGGGAGGGGGCCTGTGGAAGGTTCAGGAAGAAGTAAGTAGGTGCTGAGGCAGTGTGGAGGGGCTGGTCCCCAACACCTGGGTAGACGGGGTCCCCTTCAGTCTCCCCACCCTGTACCATGTACAAGGAGGACCTTGGTCAAGAGGGACGTGGGAGACCCATGATGGCTACCCCAAGAGCTGGGCCCTCTCGGGGTGAAGGAAGAGGTATGTGTGGCTCCCTTTGGAGGGGACAGTGGGCTGGAGGACTCTGGAGGAGACCTGGGGCAGGGGGCTGCTGGAAGGAGGACCCCCACAGTTCCCCAAGTGGGGAACTTCCCTTTTCCTCTGCCCCAGGGGGCCCATCAGCCTTGTCCCAGGCTCCCCAGCCTGCCCCCTGCTCAGAGTTTTTAAGCCCTCCCAACTGGGCTGGCCACCTCAGTCTTGAGGGGTCCCGGCCCACCTCCCCTGCTCCTCTGCTTTCTGGGTTATTGAGGGGCTCATGCAGGGGTCTCTGAGCCTCCCTGGAGCGCTGGAGCACTACCTACCTATGCCTTTCCTGTCATTTCTCCTTGGGGAATCGGGCTGCAGAGGTAGCGAGCCAGTGACCGGGGCCTCTCTACCTGGAATGCCCACCCCAGCCCCGCCAGTGCAGGCACCCCTCTCCTGGCATGGCAGGACCATTGCCACTCCTGGGCTCTCCTGAGCCCAGCTCTCCCCTGCTCCTCCTCATCCTCTGTAACGGCAGGTGGCATCCTCTTGCTTGGGAGGTTGCACTGTCAAACCTGCCATTGGCTGGACCCTCCCGCACCCTCCCTTACACCCTCTCCCCTGCCCTGGGCCTGCCTTCCCCTCAGGGACCCTCTTCCTTTGGATGAAAGGGCCCCAGCATTTCCCAGCTGCTTCCTGCTCTGTCGAGCCATCTCCTGCCTCCCTGGGGTTGGGGGGAGCAGGGAGAGGGCACCCAGTGTTCCTTTGTGTACCTCTGCTTTCCCAGGAACTGGTTTGCACACCCCTGTGTGTGGGGCTAGACTGTGCCTTAGCTCCTGACTCCCAGCTCTCACCCCGCCTCGTCCCCCAGGCCCCCCAGCCCTTCTGTACTGGCACAACAGCAGTCTGGTGTGGCACTGGCCAGGGTGCCCTGCCCTCCTCTCCCCGAGGTCACGGAGGGGGCCGTGAGGCTGGAGTCATGTCGCCGACGGCCCCTTGGCCGGTGACTGAGTCTTAGAGACATCTGCCAGGGCTCCTGTGCGGGTCCCAGGCAGGGGGACGCGGTGATGCTGGAAGTGGGATCTCCCGGTGGGCCCTGGCGCGAGTGCCTGTGGGTGGAGGTGGTGAGGCCGGGATGGCGGGGGCGTGGTACAGGGCCCTGCACGGTCTGCTCCTGCCCCCTTATCGAATTTCCGACACTCTAGCCTCTAGGCCCCGAGGAGGGATGGGAGGGGAGCAGCTCTCTTTTCTAGAGGGTACTGGGACTGCCTCTGGGCTCTCCCTGCCAAAAAACAGCCGCAAGCTTCCACGAGGTGGAGGTAGGGGAGACTGAGGAACAGCAGCACCTGCAGGGTGCCCAAGACGGTGCCCAGTGTCCCTTAGCCCACCTGATGGGCTCACAAGGTCCCCCTCTGACCTGCCTCTGCTCCTCCTGTCCTTCTCCACCCAAACCCCCCTGGGCTGGGCTTCAGATTTTCCCGGCTTTGGGGCAGACAGACCAGAGCCGTAGCCACTCAGAAAATTTCTGGCTGCCTTCATGCAAAACTGCTTTCTTCTCCCTTTCCAACGTCAGCATTTGAAGAGGCAGAGCCCCGTGGGACTCGTCTTACTGTCTTGAGAGGAAGCCAGGGCTACGGACTGGGGAGAGGAGGGACGCCATCCTCTCTCCTCCCCTGGGTCTGCTGCTGACTTCTCAGCGGGTCACGTCGCTTCTGTGGGCTCAGCTCTTTCCATCTAGCGAATGGGTGTCGCGATACTTACCTACCTCACAGGGCTGTTGTGAGGCTCGGCGAGTTTTGTCTAAAAAATATTTTTTGGCTTGGCAAGGGATCTGGGAAGCTGGGTATTATAACTGGAGGAATTGTTCCAGGTCTGTCCTGTCCTCATCTCTGTTGCGTCCCTACAACACACACACATACACTCTCTCTCTCTCTCTTTCCATCCCACCCTCTTGGAATTATTTAGTCTTTATAATATTGGAAACCTCGTTTCTCATGCTTAAAGCCTCTTGTCCGTGGCTCTTGTTTGGGGGTTTTCCGCAGAGGTGACTGAGACTGCAAGGGAACATCTTTGGTTGCCCCAGTGCCTGCAGGCACTACTGGCATTTAGTGAGTGGGGACTGTGAATGCTAAACTTAGTCCCCACAACAAAGGATCGTCCTGTCCCAATGCCGGCATTATACCCATGGAAAAACACTAGCGTGGATTTGTACTAGGATGTCTATGGGCAAAGCCATCTGTCTCAAGCAGACCCTCCGTGCGCGCGAGTCTCCGATGGTGGTCTCTGGGGCTAGTGAGGGTGTTTCCTGGGCTTGCGGGCTAGAGAGAGCCATTTACAAAGTAGATCTTGGGAGACCTGGGTGCATGTGGCTGCGCTGATGGTGGTGCCAGTGAGACCGAAGACCAAGTTCCGATCTCTCTGTCCTTGACCACAAAATGCGCTGTCAGCATTCCAGGTCTGGGGTTTCTCCCTGTGTAGGAATTGGGCAGAAGGCAGCCAGATCAACTTCCCACACTAGAGAGGCCTGGGCAGGCAGCGATGGGGCTCAGACCTTACATATGTCTTGCTAACAGCTTTTGTGGAGCAAGGAGGGCAGGAGCGTGCTCCTGAGATGCAGGAGGCAAGGTGTGCTTGTGTGGCGCTTGTGTGGCGCAGATGTGGAGTGTGTGTGTGGAAGCGCACGTGCGTGCATGCAGTGTGGGCACGTGGTGGCTTGACTGTGGAGTGGGTGGGCCGTGCATGGAATGGGTGATGCGTGATTGGGGGGACTCTGGACGTTTCAGGAGCCATCTTTCCTGGCCTGAGCTATACCTGTTGGGGCACCTGGAGACTGAGGAAGGACAAGACACAGAGGGGAAGACCAGCTGTGCCCTTGGATTCCATCACTCCATGACTCCATCTCACTGTTCCAGACGGCTGCCATTGGAAGGCCGGGGAGAAGGAGAGCCAGGAGGGGGGACTTTTCAGGAAAATCCTGTAGCTTGCTTCACTTTGCTTTGTCCCAGGTTGGAGTCCTACCCTTCCACCTCCCACCTGACATGCAGTGCTTTCGACTATCTTATGCATGGTTTATTCCTCTGGCTTGGATGACAACAATACCCATAGTCAATTTTCCTATATAACAATAGATCAGGTGATGCAGCAATGGGCTTTGGGAGGCCTCAGGTGTGCAAGTACCTCTGGGAGGCACAGACGTACACACGCCCAGCACCGACTTGTGTTCAAGCACAGAATGGATATGATCAGACTATTTTGCCTCTACAACATGTTTTGCATTGTAGAATTGTATTTAGCTTTGCCTTGGATGAAATAAAAATTATGTTTAATAATTTGGGGTTTGGGTTTTCCATTTTTTGGCTAATTGGGAGTTGGGTTCCAGTTTTATTTCTTGACAGCTGTACTTAGGACAAGTTTCTTTACCTTCTCTGGGCCTCAGTCTGTGTCTAAAACATTCCCTACTTAGGAAGGGTAACACATGTAAAATGTCTAAGAATGTCTGGCATATTCGTAGCCATTCATATTGTTTTCATTCTGATACCTTCTCTGGAGAAGTTGGAAAGGTGGCCTTTTAATACTGGAGTCATTGCCAGGGCCCTCCCTGCACTGATGCCCTTGGTCATGATTCTGGTACCATTAAATGCAATCACATCCCTTCCCCAGGCTCTAGGCATAAGGCCAGGCTGGAAGGAATTGGGGATGTGTACCAATGTGTGAGTGTCTGCTTATATCTTGGAACTTACCATGCCACAGTGTCTTATCACACCATATTCCTCTCTTTAATGGGTTCACCTCAGACTGCATTTCAAAGGGTTCCAGACACTACTCAGCAGAACTTGTGGAAAGACTCTTCCTCCTCAATCAAGGACTCCAGGAAGGCAGAGGTCCAGGAGGTCCTCAGAGTCAGCACATGTCCCTGCCAGCCCGCTCTCTCCAGCCCTCAGCTGTAGTAATCGTGCTGTGTGCTCCCTCTGTGAATGGATTCTCCATGTTGCCCCTCTCCTGGCTTCAGGTACTTCCTGTTGCCTGGGACCTCCTGCCACCTTCCCATCTGCTATATACCTTTTGGACATTGAGATTTCCTGGCCAAGCCTGAGCTGTTAACACTCCAGGAATGCCATGCATTGAACTTGCACATACCCCTGTAAGGATCAGTCCCCAGGCCTGGTTAGGTCCTCATTCTTGCTCTGTTTCATCCTTACTTTCTCTCCCTACCCAACAGCCATTGTGCTGATAGGTGACCCAACGTCTCAAAACCAAGTTAGGAACTGGGCTGTCCTGGGCAGACCTGGACATAGGGTCACCCTATGTTGAATCCCATAGCAGCCCTATGCTGACTCAAGGAAGACTAAAATACACATAAATTTAGGGTCCTTAATTTGAACTGGTGGCAGGCATACAGATCAGGTGGAGTTTAGGGGGTCTATAAACCTGAAAATGAAGGTAAAAGTGTACATACGTGCTTCGGGAGCCTGTCAAAAGGGCCCTCGTGCAAAACCTGGATATTATCCCTCACTCTCCTGCGCTGGTGTCAGAAAAGGAGCTAGTTGCACATCACTTCCTTCCTTCCCTAAGCTTGTTCTCTTCTCTCTGTTGCGTTCACAAGAGAGATGTGGGCTTTGCTGACCTGAAGGGCCTAAGCCTTTGCATCTAAAGGAACTGAAGGGATTTCTTTTGATAGACATTTTGGGCCTAATTTTCCTTCTTTTCTCCAAATCCTGCCTTTGATCAACTCTTCTTTCTTCCCTGCATTCAGTAACCCCCAGCCTGGGTCAGATTGAGTCCCAGTTAAGAATAACTCTTTAATTCCCCACATTCAGCTTTTCAAGAGGCTGGGGGGCATCAGTGCAAATGCAAATACCAAACAGAAGGGGCAACGCCACAGGCACCTCTTCTCCAAATGAGTAGTTAATCACCAATAAGAAGTCTGGACCTTGGGAGTAAGTGATCTGTTCAGACCATGGGAAGGAAGGGCAACCTGGGTCATGGGAAGGGGGAACCCTGGGCTCTGACATTCAGGGGCTAATTAGAGGAAGAGGAGGCCAAAAGGGGGACTGATGAGGAAGGGCCCAAGGGCAAGGCAGAGTGATGTCTTTGAGCCCAAGGTAGCAAGGAGTGTCAGGAGCAGGACGGCCTAAGTTCAGGATCAATCCTTACCAAGGTTACTGGTGACCTCAGCGAGCCCAGCAAAGTGGCATGGGTCAGCCAAGTGGGTGAGGTGGCAGAAACTTGATTCCAGCATGTGGAAGAGTCAGTGGGAGAAGGGAATTGGCACCGGTGCATAGGGCTACAATTTCAAGTGACTTAGCTGTGAATGCCATTGGCCCAGGCAGGAAGGAGGGTGGATGGTTTTCTTTTAAAGATGGAAAAAATAAAAGCAAGGGCAAATGCAGACAGGGAAGAGACAGTGGAGAGGAAAAGTCTGCAGTAGCCGAGAGAGAGAGGAAAGAAAGGGTCATTTGGGTGGACTCGAGGGGAGGGAGTCCAGTGGCCAGGTGGAACGACTGGCCTTCTTCGATAGCTGAGGAGAGATAGAAGAAAGGAAGTCAAGGGAAATGAGTGCAGGTAAACTCGCAGAGTGGGTGGGACAAGAGATTGAGAGACTTTGCCTTATGGTCTCTGGTTCCTACTGCATTATCAGGTCTTTGCAGAGCAGACTTAAGGTTGAAGCCAGAGAAAGCTGAAGACCCTCCCAGTTCAGGGCCCCTGATGCTCCCACTTCCCTAGGTATATGGCTGGTCCCTTCCCTGGCATTCAAACGGACCTGCACACACTGTGGCAGCAAACTGCACACACGGGAAGAGGGCATTCTCTCACAGCTCGTGGTTTAAACAAGGCCACTGACAGTGCTAACAGGTAAGATGCAAATCCCCCTTCCCCTGCCTGCGAGCAGATAGGAAAAGGACATTCCTGGGCTTAGAATCCAGGGATCCGGTTCAAGTTTTCACTCTGTCATTTACCAGTAAAATGGCCTTTGGCAAGCCACCTCATCACTCTGAGTTTCAGAGCCCTAACCTGAAAAATAAGAATGGTTATACCTGCATGTGCTCATGAGGATTAAACGAGGCAATAGATGTGAAATACATTAAAAGCTACAAGTGCGGGCCATATGAATTGCAGTAGTTTGTAAGCCAGGTAACAGTCCACAGCAAGAAGTCTGGACAAGCGGTTCAGTAGTTGGAGTTGGAAAGGACCCACCTAAGGCAAGCCTCCACTGCAGCCAAGCCAGCGGGATGGCAGGTGAGCCCAGTTGTGGCCTTCACTGAGCACCGCCCCCCTGCTCTGGTGAGGCTGGGCTCTCGGCTGCAGAGAGAGGGGGTGGGAGGGAGTGGTGTGTGTTGAGAAATGGCTTCCTGGCAGACATGACTCCATGTCAACTGTCCAAAACCAAACTCATGATCTCACCTCCTGCTGTCGCCAAATCCGCTTCTCCCCAGGCTTCCCCATTCATCCAGTCATCAAGCCAACAGTATTAGAGTCTGTCACGACTCCTTATTTTCTCTCACACCTGAAACCTTTTTGTCAGCAAACCCCATTGGTCCTATGTGGAAAACATGTCATGAACTTAACTCCCTCCCACCACCACCACCAGCCCTACACCACTGGTCCAGGCCACCACTGGCTCTCGCCTGGATTCCTACAATAGCTTCCTCTCTGGTCTTCCTGCTTTTGCCCTTGGCCATCCTTAGAGTCTAGTTTCCAGAGTGATCCTTTTAAAACAATTAGGTGATGTCATCTCTGCCTCTGGCAACATGGAGTCATGGGGACCCTTTCCCTTCGCATCCTAAACAACTGAAAAATTGGAAAAAACATACGATGCAATGGTTTTCAGAGACTGGACAACAGGCAGTGAAGAATTCCAGAGGAGGGGAGGCAAATGAGGTGAGCTTTACGATTGCCCAGCTTACCGTCTGGAGAGCATTTCCAGGCTGCAATGTGCGGGGTGGCAGGGGCGGCAGGCCAAGCCCAGCACTCGCCCTGAGTTGAAGAGAGGTGCTGGGAATCTGGGGGAGATCCAGGCAGTTAGAATTTGCAGGGCCAGAGACCTGCAGGGGGTCTCCCTGAGTCTCCAGCTGAGTACGAACTTGCAGATGTGTGAGGAAACTGCCTGAGGCCAGGGAATGAAGCACCGGAAAGGATTAAGGGCTACGATTCCTGGAGCTCAGAAAGGGCAGCCTTTACTGGAGGGCTGATTTTGCCCCACTACGGGGGCAATACCTTCCAATACTCTTTCTCCTCTCCCGTGAATTATGAGGTTTTGCTGTTCTGGTTGGTGGCCATGTGAACCATTCCAGCCCTGTGTGGGCTCCAGGGATTGCCGCTCTAATCCTCTCTGGTGGTTCCTTCCGCAGCCTCCGTCAGTAGCCCAAGACTCAAGGGGACCCTCTGCAGATCTCGGGGTGAAGCTCTCTTTTCTTTAGTGCTTTGCCTACAGAGTTCACTGCTTGGTCTCCCCGCACTCTGACTCCACCTCCGTGGTTCAGGCAGGTCGCCAGCTCTGCCTGAGTCCCCTCACCCTGCACTGTCGCAACTGCAGGCCTTTCCTTCCTTGTTTCTCTTCTTCTCGCAGGGATCACTGACCCCTGCTACCTGATGCCCTACATCTGAGAGCCATTTTATGTGTTTCCCTCCCCCCCCATTTAAGTTGTTTCCGATGGGAAAGTAAATCCATTTCCTGTTACTTCATTCTTGTCAGAAGAAATTTATGAAAATTTATGTTCACACAAAAACCTGTACAGAATTATTTATAGAGATTTTGTTTTGTCATCGCCCAAACCGAGAAACAACCTAAATGCCCTTCGACTGCTGTATAAACAGACTGTTGTATATCCGTGCAATGGAATACTCCTGAGAAGTTCCATGCGCTAACATGGATGAATCTCAAATGCATTATGCTAAGCAAAAGAATTGATCAAAAAGATACCTACTTCCCAGCTGTGACCAGTGTGCCACTCTGAGGGGGGACTCTTAATAATAGGGGAGGCTGTGCTGAAATCTCTGCACCTTCTGCTCAATTTTGCTGTGAACCTAAAACTGCTCTAAAAAAAATAAAGTCTTAAGAAAACCCAAAACCTAAAAAGAAAAAAAAAATGTGCCTACTATATGGTTCTACTGATATGACATTCTCGAAAAAGCAAACTGTAGGGACAGAAAACAGGACAGTGGTTGTCAGGGACTATGGGTGGGGGAGGGGTTGGCTACAAAGGGCAAGGGAGACTTTTGGGGGTGATGAAGCTTACTTGTGTACATTTGTCAAAATCAGCAGAACTCTGCACTAAAAGTAGTGGATTTTACTATATGTAAACTGCATCTTAAAAGATCACAATTAGATGATGTCACCCTTGCTCAGAAACTTCCAGTTTATCTTACTTGGGCCTCACAGTGGCTCATGAGGTGCTACTGTTCTGGCCCCTGTGGACTCTGATATCTTCTTTCTCTAACACTCTCATGCTGACTCATTCCACTCTAGCCTCATGGTTCTCCTGTGGCTCCTCTAACCATCCACATCCTCCTATCTCAGGACATTTGCACATGCTGTTCCTCTACTAGAGGGCTCTTCCCCTAAATAGCCACAGGATTCATTTTCCCATTTCAATCAGGTCTCTGCTCAAATGTCAACTCCTCAGATTTCCTTGGTGATCATGTCTGCAATAACATCTACCCAGCGTGGTCACTTTCTCCTTATCCTGCTTTATTTTTTTCAAAGCACTTATCCCCACCCGGCATCTATTTGTTTACTAGACTATTGCATATCTCCTCTAATTAGGATGTAAACTCCATAGGAGCAGGGGCTAGGTCTGTTCTCTGGGGAATCTAGACCTTCCCACTTTCCCTAAAGGGGTGGGATCCTCAGAAGCCAGACCAAAGGGACAGCATTCCCCTGGGGCCAGAATAGATTGTGTGGGCAGGTGTCTGGGTCTGTAGCCTTGCAAGGAAGAGCATCTTTAGATGGTGAAAGCTGGTCTTACTCATAACCTATCCAACAGCGGAAAATAAATTGTCAAACAGAAAGTAAGAGACATAAACTCACAACACAACTACCTTTTGTTTAATTAAAACATGTGTGGCCTAACTTGTTATCTCCGAGTTCTTTCTCAGCCTTGAGAAAGTTCCTGGGTGGACAGGAGGACTTCGAGCTTCCCTTGCTTCCTCAAGAAGAGATGGTACCAGATGCCTCCCGCTAGCAAGAAGTAAGAAGAAACTAATTTCTGCTATCAATCTGCTATGTGAGAAACAGAAAAAGCCAACACAGCAGCTTCATAGCCACTTTTGCTATCAGTCCCTTGATGGAGAGAGAGAATAAAAAGCCATTTCTATCCTTTAAAAAGCACCAAACATCTTTCCTTGAGGCCGGACGTTTCTTTCCTCTCTCTGTGTGTTGTGGGCCTCTCTCTTTCCCTCTCTCTCTCTCTTTCTTTCTTTTTCAGGAAAATAAATAAACTTTTACTTCTATATATCCTATTCACTGTCCGAGAAGTCTCCCCGCCCTGCCTATGGACTTCACCTGCTAACAGATGGCTTTCAGGTGGGCCACGGCAGGCACCAAGGACCCTTGGCTAAAGTAGGGTCTGCAGAGCAGCAGCAAGAGCCTCCCCTGGGGCTTGTTAGAAATGCAAAATTTCAGGCCCTGCCCCAAATGTACTGAGTCAGAATTTGCATTGTAACAAGTTTTCCAGGTGATTTGTGTGCAGGTTTGAGAAGCACTAGTCTAAAACTATGGATACGGGGTCCCTGGCCCAGACATAGCTCTCACTCTGGGCACCGTCAGCAGGAAGGTTAGAAAACTTGGGGTTTCTCTGTGCATTGTTCTCCTCTTCTTTTGGCTATTAAAGGGCCCCAAACAATAAGTTTGGGAGCCTCTGGGAGCAAGCAAGGGAGACGCCAACTCTGTATCGTAATGATTAAGGAGAATATTGATTGAATTCTTGGGGTTGCTGGTCATCTTTAAGTCTCACCACGATCCTGGAAGGCAGGTTTAATTATCATCATTTGACCCACGATCAAACCAGAGCATAGAGAAGTTTTAAAAAGCTTTCCAAAGACATGTAACTATTAGGTAGCAGAGCTAGAATTTCAACCCAGTTCATTTAGTAAAAACAAGTAGACAAACCATTCATGGATGTTTGTAAACAGTAATAATGGTGACGATGGTCATCGCTGACATAAACTGGGTGCTCGCTGGACCAGGCCCTTCTCTTGAGTGCTTGGCATGGATTAAGTCATTTAACCCTCAGAGCAACCGTCTGAGGTAGAAGCCATGATTATTAGCCCCATTTCACAGATGAGGAAATGGAGGGACAGAGATGCTAAGTGTTTGTGCAGAAAAGAGTCTGAAAGACACAGAGTAAACTGAGATCAGTGGTCGCCTCTGAGGAGGGTAAGTGGGGATTGGGTTGGGAATGGAAGGGGGACTTTAACTCTTTAAACCTTCAGTATTGTTTGAAGTTTTATAACTATGCAATACATTTGTAATAAACGCACACACAATTTTGAGTGAAAGTCTACCTGCCTCCGAAGTCCGGATTCTTTTCTCTTCCCTGCGATATCGACCCGCATCTCTCCTTTGCAATTTTCTTTCTGTCTTCTCTGTCACACTAAACCTGCCCTGCTCCCTGGACACGATGGGACTTCTTGGTGCCTGTTCCTTTGCACCTGCTGCTTCCTCCAGCTCGAATCGCCTCCCCGGAGTGGGTGTGCACCTGTGTGGTCTTTGGCTCCATTCGGATAACGCTGCCCCATGGCGTTCACACACGCCTCTAACGCAGGGCTCCCCGACTTCATATTAAAATTCTTCGCTTAGCTCCCCGACCACAGCGATGGGCTGTGACTGTAGTCCTTCCGCCTCCCGCTGCAGCGCCTGGACGAGGGTCACACTCACCCTCTGTCACAGCCGTGTCACGGCCTGCTTTTAGGTGTGTGGGGTACTTTCTTGTGGAGACAGCTCTGGGCTGCGGCTGGGAGGGCCAGGCCCAAGCTCTGGCTCAGGCTTCAACTTTCTGGGATTCCATTTCTTTCCTTCCCCGTGAAAAATGGGAGGATCTTCTCTATCCACCGACATCCCCCCCTCCAAGAGAGTGAGAACCCCCTGTGAGACTCTCGGTGTCAGTCCTGAGTCATTAACTCCTGGTTCCCTCTCGACTCTGCCAGCAAAGTCACTGTGCCCAGTGTAGTATGCAAAGGTGGGCTCCTCTCAGCACGAGGCCAGGTGCAGAAAGAGCACAAGCACTTCCAGGTTAGCTGCTGTTACCCTAAAACGTTCTGTGAATGTATATGTCTATATACGTGTGTCTGTATATATGTAATATATTTTTTTCATCATTCTATTTTAAGTAAATTTCTACTTTTCTTCTTTAACCTATGAATTATTTAAAAGTATTTTAAAAATACTTACGTATTGCATATGTATTTTATATTTTGAAAATTGTTGTTTGCCGTTGCCTTTTAACTTAACAGCATTACAATTGGAGAGCTTCATCTGTTTGACAGACTTAGCCCAGGTTTCTTAGAAAACATAAGTTTTCTGTTAAACTTAAGACTTTATTGGGGGTTCAATCTCAGGGAGGCAAGAGTAAGGGGGACAGAACTGTGAGGAAGGGGACAAGGGAAAGCAAACCCAAGGTGATGTGTTCCTGAGCCGCCCACAGCTCCACCAGCAGCACACCTGGTAGCTGAATCACAAGAACTGTTTCCTGGGGAACCATGGCTTCTTTGAATACTTCCAGCCCGCGGGAGAAGGATCAGCAGCTTATCTGCTGGCTCCTTCCTGTCTGCTGTCTTCCACTATTCAACGTTTACCCCACAGACAGTAGTTTCCATGTTTTGTTACTCAGCCTCTTCAGGCAGCCCTGGGGAAGCCAGAGCTCTCATGGTGCCGTCAGCTGGCCTGGGAGCTGGGGCTGCTGTGGCTGTCACCATGGTGCATGCGCCGAAGGCCACCCAAGCCAGAGCCTGGCCCTGGGCCCAGGAGAGGTGGAGATGGGTGGCGGTATTAGGAGAGCAGGCAGTGACAGTGGCCAGGGCTTTACAGCTGCGGCAATGGAAGGGGCCAGAGCCGGGTCCACTTGAAACAGAAAGCCGGGCAAGTGGCTGAAGCCTAGGGGTGGGGGGACAGGGGCTGCAGGTGAAGCCGAGTGGAAATTGCTGGAAGCACAAAACTAGCTCTGGTGCTCACACTACTTTTGAAACTTGTTGAGACTCACCTTTTGGACTAGCATGTAGTCAATTTTTATAAAAGTGCCAGAGAAGGATGTTTATTTTCCAAGTATGGAGTGAACTGTTCTACGCATGTGTGTTAATCAGGCATGCTAATGGTATTGTTTAATCTTCTATACCTGGCTAATATTTTACCTGCTTGACCTATCAATAATCGAGAGAAGTGTGCTGAAATCTTCTGCTATGATGGGGGATTTATTAATTTCTCCTTGTCATTCTATCACTTTTTGAGGCTATTTTATGTTGTGTTTATATAATTTTCAAAAAACCATATACTGAGAAAGATTTAAATATGCAAAAAAGTAGAAAGACTAGAAAATATGTCACCTAGATTTCACACTTGTTGACATTTTGCCATATCTGCTTCAACAGTTTTTTTGTTTCCTCCAGAAGTATTTGGAAGTAAATTACAACTTTGTGTCATTTTATCCCGAACACTTCTGTATGTGTCTCTAAAAATTAAGGAGTTTGTTCTTAACTACAATATTGTTGTCACACATAATGAAATTAGCAAGTCCTTATGATCATACAGAGATCATATTCACGTTTCCCCCATGACCCCTTTGCCCAAAAACCTTTTGCTGCTACTTTGTTCAATTCAGGATCCAGCCAATGGCCACACCTGATATTCGATTGTTATGTCTCTTAAGTCCTGCATGACATTGATTTGTTGAAGAGATTGGGTCACTTGTGTGGTGGAATGTCCCATCTTCTGGATTTGTCTTTTGGCTTCCAAATGGTACTTTAATTTGCTCCTTTATTCTTATATTTCCTATAAACTGGAAATTAGATCTAAAGGTTTAGGTGAAGCACTTTTGCTAAGATGCCTTTAGGCGATGCAAAGAAAGGTGTACTTCATACTCACATCAGGAAGAACAGGTATCTGGTTATTTCAATATCAGTGGGCAAGGCGATGACAGTCTGACCCCTCCATTTTACAGTTAGCTTTCCTATAGAGATTAGCAAGGAATCTATGGGGTGATATGTAGGTATTACGCAAATATCCAGTTCTTCATGGCCTTAGTCCATTCAGGCTACTATAACAAAATGCCTTAGACTGGGTACTTCATAAACAACAGAAATTTATTGCTCATAGTTCTGGAGGCTGGGTAGTGCAAGATCAAGGCACCAGCAGATTCAGTGTCTGGTGAGGGCTCATTCTCTGCTTCATAGATGGCACCCTGTTGTCCTCACATGACAAAAGGGACAAACAGGCTCCTTTAAGCCTCTTTTATAAGGGCACGAATTCCATTTGTGAGGGTGGATGTCTCATGACCTTATCACCTCCCAAAGGCCATAATACGATCACCTTGAAGGTTAGAATTCAACACACAGATTTTGAGACACAAGCATTCAGACCATTGCATTCATTAACCTTTCACTTAATGGCTTTACCATTCATTGATGATCCTTGCCTGAATCAATGATTTCATTAGCAGTTGCCAGCAGTGGTTTTCTGTCACTCATGCATATAGATTAGCTATACTTTTCAGGAAACAAGAGCTTTCCCTCACCACCGGGAGCAGCCCGTTACCTGAAAGTAGATTCCTATGGCAAAGCAGAATCATGCTAAATTTTTTCTCTTTGAATACCATTTCGAAGTACAGATTTGGTGTGATCGCCAACTCCAGGGGTGACAAAAGGATTGTGTGTTTTTCTTTGTTTACAAGTTTTCAGTTAATATACCTTCCTGAGGAACTGAGGCTTTTGTGATTATGTAGTGACTCTATCCTAAAGTCAGTTTTGTCTTTTCATCCCAAATCTCTATTTAAAAAAATTATATAGCTACTCCAGGTTAAATCTGGTTAAGTGCTTGCTTTTTATATCTTTTTTAGTTTTAATGGTTCTGTACTGTGGTGTTTTGTGTATGTCTCTTACAAATAACATATAGCTTGATTTCACATTTTTATCCAATTTGACTATCTTTGTATAATACTAATTGGTGAGTTTAACATTTATTGTGACTATTATACTCTTTTTTACCATCTTTTTATGTTCTATTTGTTCTATTTTTTATGCTTTTCCCTCCTCTTAGTTCTCCTCCTCCTCCTCCTCCTTCTTTTGAAATTACTTGATTTTGTTTGATTTTTTTTAATCTATTTGTTCTTTTTATTGTTTTGGAAGTGACACACTTTATTTCCATTCATTTGGTGGTTACCCTTTGACCATCTAGAATATAGTACAAACAGTTTGTGTATCATAACTTTAATCGATATTTAACCTTCCTCCTGAACAATTTAAGAACTTGAGAATGTTTTAACTCCAACTATCCCCTTCTATTTTACATTTATTGTTACTCCATATTTTAGTTAGGCTTTTAAAAATTAACCCATAAAATAGATTATTATTATGTTACATACACTAAGTTTTAGATTTATCTACATTTTTACCATTTGCCTCACTATTCTTTCTTATATCTTGGTTCTTCCTTTCATTTTCCAAATGAAACATTTAAAGAAATAAAAAAGGGCTGTGTGCTTTAGGTGTTTCTTTAGAGAAAGTTTGGTGGTGGTAAACTCTGTTTTTGTTTTTTTGAAAATCCCTTTATTCTTGAAAGATGGTTTCATTGGGTTCACAATTCTTGATTGTCCATTGTAATCTCTTGGCACTCTGAAGGTACACTCCCTTGTTCTAGCTCCTTTATTGCTGTGGGAAAATCCGTTGTCAGTCTGACTGTGGTAGCTTTGCAGTACTGTGGGTGATGTGGGCTTCCTCTCTGGATGCTTTAGAGAGTTTCTTTTTATTTTTAGTGTTCTGCAATTTCACTATAATATGCCTAGGTGTGGATTTATTCTAATTTTTCCACCTTGGTTGTATGAGTGTACACTATGCTGTATATACTGTATCTGGGATTCACACCTTTCATCAGTACTGGAACATTCTCAGCTATTCTCTCTTTGGATATTGTCTCTCTTTCATTGTCTCTATTGTCTCTGAAACACTGGATATGTTAGACCTTACCATTCTGGCCTCCACTGCTCATGGCCTTGTTTCATATTTTTTATCTCCTTATTTATGTCTGCCGTAAACTTAGTAACTTCTTCAATCTGTCTTCAGGTTCATTCATTCTCTCTTAATCTGTGTCTTAAATGCTATTTATCCCATCTATTCAGTTTTTCATTTAAAAAATTACAGTTTCTTTCCTTCCTTCCTTCCTTCCTTCCTTCCTTCCTTCCTTCCTTCCTTCTTGACAGGGTCTTGCTCTGTCACCCAGGCTGGAGTACAGTGGCACAATCATAGCTCACTGCAACCTCGAACTCCTAGGCTCAAGTGATCCTCCTGCTGCCTCAGCCTCCTGAATAGCTGGGACTACAGGTGAGCACCATCACATATGGCTAATTTTTAAATTTTTTGTAGAGATGGGGTCTTGCTATGTTGCCCAGGCTGGTCTTCAACTCCTGGACACAAGCAGTCCTTCCACCTGGGCCTCCCAAAGTGCTGTGGTTACAGGTGTGTGCCACTGTTCCCAGCCAGTTTTTATTTCTAAGAGCTCTATTTGACTCTTTTCTAAAAAGACCTGTCATTTCTGCTTGATTATCAAAATATCCATTTTTAAGAGAAAATAACAGGTGTTGGTGAGGAGGTAGAGAAATTGGAACCCCTGTGTCCTGCTGATGGGAATGTGAAATGGATGCAGCCTCTATGGAAAACAAATGGCAGTTCCTCAAAAACTTAAAACTAGAATTATCATATGATCCAGTGATTCCATTTCTGGGCATGTGCCCCAAAGAATTGAAAGCAGCGTCTCAAAGAGATACTTGCACACCTGTGTTCGTAGAAGCATTATTCATGATAGCCAAAAGATAGCAGCAACCCAAACGTCCTTCAACAGATGAATGAACAAAATGTGGTATAAACAACAGAATGTTATTCAGCCTTACAAAGGAAGGAAATTCTGACACATGCTACAACATGCATGAACCTTGAAGACACTATGCTAAGTGAAATAAGCCAGGCACAAAAAGACAAATACCGTACAATTCCACTTACATGAAGTATCTAGAGTAATCTAATTTACAGAGACAGAAAGTAGAATGGTGGTTGCCAGAGACTGGGGGAAGGGAGAAATAAGGAGTCATTGTTTAATGGGTACAGAGTTTCAGTTTTACAAGGTGTAAACAGTTCTGGAGATGGATGTTGTTGGTGGTTACACAACAGGGTAATGTACATAATACCACTGAATTGTACATTTAAAAGTGGTTAGGATTGTAAATTTTATGTTGTGTGTATTTTACCACAATTAAAAATAATTTTAAAATGTGGAAATAGTATCCATTTTTATTCCTTAAATGTTTCATAAATTATGATATTGGAGGCCCTATAGTGTGGTAGTTTATAATATGAACAACGTTTATGTTCAACTTACCAGTCTGTAACCTCAGGCAAGGTACTTAAGCTCATTTTACCTTAGTTTTCTTATCCATAAAATGAGGACAAGAATAATACTATCTCATAGGTTTCTGTGAGTGTTCAATGAATCAGCAACTGAAGCACAATAGTGTCTGGTACATAGAAATACTCTATCTGTAAGTATTAGTTATTATTGTAATTATCTGATCATTCTGACATCTGAAGTCATTGAGGTTCTAAATTAGCTGTTTTTGATGGTTCCACTTACGATGTTTTTCTTTTTTAAACATTCTCTGATCTTTGATTGTGAACTTATTTTTGGAGGGTCTTTGGGAATCTAGAGGCTCTAAATTTGGGGTATTTTCCTCCAGAGGACCTGCCTCCCAAGACCGCATTTGGCCCCTTCAGTTGTCTCTGCCTCATGTGGGGGTCCCAGGTTCAGCTCCCCTCCCTACCTGCAGTCGGCCCACGTTTAGTTCTGATCACAGCCTTCATGTGGGTCTTGACCCAAGATCTGAGGGTACTGCTCCCATCACCACCTTAGTTTCAGCTCACAGTTCTGATGGTTTTGCTTTATTTTATGTTATTTTTTCCTTATTATTTTTTGCCTTTGAGAATTTTTATTATTTCCTAAGTACCTAGTAAGGCATGAACAAGTATATTTTATCTAGGATCTGACTCAACTATAACGAGAGGGTCCTCAGAAAACCTGAGCCTCCCTCCTATAGCTATGAAAGAAGTCCAGGGGGCTTAATTCTCCAACCATTTGGAGTGCAGGGACACGCTTATGTCCTCAGAACCCAGCTTGGGAAAGGCCTCATGCCTGGCAGGTGACACATTTTTATTTGTTTGTTTAAGAGGTGGGAGTCTCGCCGTGGCCCAGGCTGGAGTGCAGTGGCATGATTATAGCTCACTGCAGCCTCAGCTCAAGAGATCCTCCCACTTTAGCTTCTTCGGTAGCTGGGACTACAGGTGCGCACCACCATGCCTAGCTAATTTTTAGAGATGAGGGGGTTGTCTTGCTATGCTGCCCAGGCTGGTCTTTAACTCTTGGCCTCAAGCGAACCTCCGAAAGTGCTGGGATTACAGGCTTGAGCCACTGCGACTGGCCCCTCGCCCCCTTTTTTTAAGGAATGAAAGAAACCACACTGAGGGCTCTCCAGGAAGAAGTTAGGACTTAGAGGTGCAGTACCTCTTTCCAGCCACTTGGGGAGCCCTGATTGAATGTCACCCTTGACTGACTCCATCATCTCCCTCTGGAATCACAGGTTATTCCTGGCTCATGGCTGGTATCACAGACAGGGAGGGATGAGGCCCCGTGCGGGAATGAGACCTGCTCACCCTGGCTTCCCTAGTCTGCAGCTCACTGTGGCCCCCACTCAGTAGATCTAGTTTCCATGTCTCCTCTTCCTCCTGCCTCTATTTTGAGAAACAATTGCCTCCCTTGGATTTTTTTCTCCCCAGACCAAAGAATAAAGGTTCAATGGTCCTAGCTCAGTTCTTATCAAGCAGCCCAGCCAGCCTATGCCAAAGATTTCACATACCTGTTTAATGATAGCAGCCATAGAGGTAACAATAATAACAGGAGGTAATAGTAGTGGCCTATGGTGGGACAGAGCGTTTTACATTACAACTGGTTTCTTGCTCCGGTGGGCTTGGAGACAGGTGGAGAAGGAGAGGGCTGGCTCAGATCCTTTCCTCCTCCACTCCAGCCCTTGGTGATCTGGGCTCTCACGAGAGAGCCTACTTCCACTCAGTAGAGTGGGAAAGTTCCTTCTTGGCTTAGTGATGCCTCCGAAATCTCAGCCCACAGGCTGGCTCATTCAGTGGTCTGTCTCTCTCCCTGGAATGCTGGGAGCACCAGGGGGTGGCTGGTCTGGGGTGGCCAACTTCGTTCTGGGTGCCTCTGGGCTGTGGGGACCTCTTAGAGGAAGGGCAGCCCTTTACTGCTCCAAGAAATGCTGAAGTGTGGGTGGAGAGGTGTGCCCAAGGGGGCTGTTGCTCTGTGTCTGACTTCAGGGGATCCCTAGGCGGGCAGGGCGCAGGGGAAGCAGCTCCCAGCACTGCAGAGGGGCAGCAGCGTTACAGCTCAGCCTAGAATAAAAGAGACCCAGGAAGAGCGAGGCAGATGATTTGAAACCGGCAAAGTGGTGACATGTGCAAAATTAGTCTTCCTTTCCTGAAGCTCTTTGCTTCTCCCCCTACGCTCTAGGGGCCAGGAAGTCTCATAAGCCTCTCTACCCTTTTTCTTATCTGAATCTTCTCTCTGGAAAGGATCTCATAGTCTCATTCCATCAGAAAGTAAAGCTTGGTGTGTTCCATACCCTAAGGTATTTGCATCTAACCGGAATCTCTGACCTGAGAAATTTCAGCCTTAATGGTGGAATCTCAGGCTGTTGCTTGCTGGGAGGGAAAATTATCTGGGATGTAAAGGGTTGTCAGAGCCATTTAGATCAAACCTATGGATGATTTGGTACCCCCAGAGTATAGGAAGGGAGGGAAGGCACAATGGATAGGGCCGACGTGTGCTTACCTTCCGGATACTGTAGATCCAGTTGAGATAGGCTGTGACCTTGGTGTACACTCCTGGGGTGCTTGGGCTCCCGCAGCCGTAGCCCCAGCTAACAATGCCCACCACCTGCCACTGGTCAGATTGGTACATCAGGGGCCCACCACTGTCACCCTGTGAGAGGCCAGAACAGGGGCTGCTGGCGGGCAGGCCAGGGGCTGGGCTTCTCCTTCCTCCCCTCTCTGAACTGGCCCTCCTGTGTCCCAGTGCTCCCCTGTGCTCCCTGCTGCTCTTGCACCCTGGAATGTTCTTCCTTCTGGGGCAAAATGGTCTGTTTGGGGTCGAGGAAGTTGTGGGTGTGCTGTTAGCTCTCTCCCAGAGACTCATAACTCACACTAGCAGATTGAAGGCTCTGAGGGGCGCAGTGAGGAAGCCTAGTTGTCTTTGTTTAACCTAGTAGTGCCCAAATTTATTTAATCACATATGGAATGCCTATTTTGTGCCAGGTACTATCCTAAGCAATTGGGATTCAACTAATGGAAACAGAAATAAAAACAAAAAAACCCCAAAGATCCCTACAATCAGGAAGCTTAGAATCAAATGGGGTGAGAGAGAGACAGTAAACAAGTAAGTAACAAAACAACAAGAAAAAGATAGTGAAAAGTACACTTATTTGGGGTCCTTACTGGCTCTTATAGGTCCGGGGCTTCCTCCCTCTGAACCCAATAACACGATAGCCTACCTGCCCACTTATGTATCCCACCACCTCCACCGTGAGCTCCCTGAGGGCTGACACCGTCCCCAAAGCCTGCCACGTTCGGGGCACACAAGAGAGGACTAAGACATGTCTCTTGCATGAAAATGGGGGTGAGAGCAGGGTTGGGGGTTCTAATGAAAATGGCTCAGGAGATCCTCTGGCTGTGCGGGGGAGTGAGCGTGCCCAGGGATTGCTAAGCTGTTGTGAAGGCCAGTGAGGGTGGGGTGAGGGGACACGCACCAGGGTCTATCCAGCATGAGGGAGTTTTTTTCTAGTGCAGTGCACACGCTTGGGGATAGTCACAGAGGAAACAGACCTGGGGTTCCAGCCCTTGAAGGGCTTATAATCCTGCAGAGCATGAGAGGTAAAGGTGGGTGAGGAGGGCGAGTAAGGTCACGTTTGTATGTGAAGGAGACCTTTGAAATCCTTCTGCTTGTCTGCATCCATCCATCCATTTTTGTTTTTTAAGAAATGGGGCTGTCACCCAGGCTGGAGTGCAGTGGCGGGATCATAGCTCACTGTAACCTCAAACTCCTGGCCTCAAGCAATCCTCCCGCCTCAGTCTCCTGGAGAGCTGACACTGCAGGTGTGCGCCACCACACCCAGCCCCCATCCATTCTTATATCTTTATCTGACTATGTTCTTTCTTTCCCTCCCTCTCTCTCTTCCTCCCATCATCACACATTATGTGCCCGCCATATGCAAGGCTTCACATGGGGCATTCAGCCTCTGGGTCTTCTCATCTCTCTAGGACCTACATCCCTATTCATAGAATTCCTCATGATCCTCGGATGTCCCACCTGGCAGGTGTCCACGCCCCCTTCCGGGATGCCCGCACACAGCATCTTCTCAGTGACTTCCCCCTGGTAGGCATCCTCTGCGTTGCACCGTGTGCTGTCAATGACCTGGACTGATGCCTGCATCAGTACGTCAGACATCTTCCCTGGGAGGTTGAAAACATACTTATATTCCCATTCTTGCCTTGTACTCCCCAGCTTAGGTTAATTCACTGCATCATCAAACCACTTTGCTTTTTGCCTGGCACCTTGGTGCTTGGTCCTCCAGGATGGGTTTTTCTGAAGGATGGTCCTCCTTCCCATCATCTCTGGGAGCTGCTCCCTCAAACAAGGACATCTCCTGCCCTGTGGTCCTGAGCCCAGAACTTACCTCCATGCCCTTCCGTAACGCCCCATCCGATGACCCAGAGTGGGGTGGCTGGAGCGAGCTCCTCATCAAAGAAGGGCAGGCAGATGGGCCTGACTGTGGCTGTCAGGAGCAGAGAGGAAGAGGGAGACCCTGTATTAATCATGTTTTTTATTTTCTGTATTTTATGATGCTTTGTGATTGTGGGGATCTTGCCAGTCTGGGAGAGACTGGGTTAGCTAATTTCTGCAGGGCATAAACAACTTGCATGTGGGCATGCCTTTAATATGCAAACCAACCAATCCAAAGCTCACACCGTCGACCACCTTCTTTATCTAACTCTCACACACCAAGCCGATATTTTCCCTGCTCTAAATCACTCCAGGACCAGGTACCAGACAACTAGAGACCAACCTCCATTACCCAGAGAATTGCTCACACTATCTAATCCCGCGCTTGCTCAAACTTGCCTGCCTTACCTTGTCCAGACCTTCCCATGGAAACCACAGAAGTGTCTCTGAGCCACACTTTCCCCTCATGCCTTCTGCCTCCTGACTGCCCCGGGTGATTCCCCATGTGGCCCTGTGTGGCCTGGTGAGGTATGTCCCTTTCCCTCAGGAACTGTAAATAATAAACTCTTCTCTCAAGGATAGTTCTGTCGCCTTACCATACCTGATTAAAACAAATCCCAGGCACAAATCTCGAAACAGACTTGGGGATCAGGAGAGCCCGACAGCTAAGCCCCCTGAAAAGGTTCACACCAGGGTATCTATAACACTTGTTCTGTAGGATGCTGGGAGAAGTGGCATAAAAAAAGGATCCTGTGGCTAAATAATTTAGAAAATGTGGGTTAAACACAATAAAACAGATTCTTTTTAAAAACTTCTTATACCTTTAATAAACAAATGTGCTCCAAGAAGGGAGCTCTAGTATGAAAATGTTCCCCAAACTTATTTGACAATGGAACGTTCCTCTTCCTAAGGGACCAGTGTCCTGTGGAAACCATAGTGGGAAATGCTGATTGAAACGCTATTCTATACCTGTAATCCTAGCACTTTGGGAGGCCGAGGCGGGCAGATCCCTCAAGGTCAGGAGTTCAAGACTAGCCTGAGCAAGAGCGAGACCCCATTACTACTAAAAATAGAAAGAAATTAGCTGGGCAACTAAAAATATATAGAAAAAATTAGCCGGGCATGGTGGCGCATGCCTGTAGTCCCAGCTGCTCGGCAGGGACTGAGGCTGAGGCAGGAGGATCACTTGAGCCCAGGAGTTTGAGGTTGCCGTGAGCTAGGCTGACGCCACGGCACTCTAGCCCAGGCAACAGAGTGAGACTCTGTCTCAAAAAAAAAAAAAAATACTATTCAATGTACTCACGGGGCATCTAACAGAGCTGTTCAGAGATTCTGTGGGCTGCTTTACAAGTAAGGAGTTCTCTGCCCCTGGAGGAGAGCAACCAGGCGCACAATGACCCCTTGGCAGGGATAATGTGCAGGCTCCTGGGCATCGGTCAGGGGTGAGAAATGAACTGGAGGATCTTTTAAAAAGGTCCCATGCAACTCCAAGTTTGGATAAATCTATGATTCTCACTTGAGGGGCTCCAAATAGAGAAAACAGACCTTGGAAGGATCTCCAAAAGGGGATGGTTTGGGGTGTTAGCTGACAGCTCGACGGGGCCTCATGGCATCGGTGATGTTAGGCTGACATAATAGTTGGAAACAAAGGGGCAGGCTGAGGTCTTAATGGGAGAAATGATGTGCCAAGGCCACTCGGTGAGCTAATGGCCCAATGGGAGTGAAACCTGACATAAGGGGCTCAGGTGACCCTCAGGCTGTCATCCCAGGTACCACCTCTCACCTGAGAACCTGAGTGGGTGCTGCAGCTTTACAAGGGCAATGTCCTTCTCTTTGGGGTACATGGGGTTGGACTCAATGACGATGATCTTGGCCACAGATAGGGAGTGGGAGTTGCCCAGTCTGTCTGAGCCAGCCCTCACCTTCCAGTTGGGCACATCGAGAAACATCCTGTGGGCAGAGACGGCTGGGTTCAGGCCTGAGCCAAGCATGAAGAGGCTTCGCCAAAGGCGGGGTCCCCAGGGTCCTGGGATTGGGGTGCTGGGTGTCACTGCCCTAGGAGCTATATGGTGGAGAAGGGGAAGTCTGAGGACTCACCTACCAGAAGCCAAATTCTCAAGGGAAATTTGATTCTTTCTCCTCAGTGAAACCTGCCCAAGGAAACTTTAAGGAGGGCTGGGAAGGGGGTCTTTCCAATGCCTGGGCTCTGGGTTCCCAGCACTCTCTCCTCCAACTCTTTGCGTTGCCTGTGTTACTCACTTGGTACTTATGTTGTGGTCAGTTACGTTTTGTGCTTGTGTTTCGTTCTCTCAGTACCAGATACAGCTTAGTGTGCAGGGGTGTTTTTCCAGGAAGGGATTTATAGCTCTTGCCGGATTCTCAAAACAAGGTTAAGAACCACTGGCCTAGACCGTGAACTCTTTGAAGGCAGTGATGGGTTCTAATGCACTTGGGCACGTATCTGGTGCTTGATACCTGGTAGGTACTCATTAGATAGTGAATGAATGAATGAATAAAACTGAAGAGTGCCTGGGAGTGGCCCTTCCTAGGGGTTTGGCCAGGCCTTTCTCCGCTGTACTGATAAGGAATCTATACTTTTTAATTTTTTTAAGTTTCTGGATATAATGCATGAGTGGCCGTGCCTCTAGACCCTGGAACCACTTCCTAAAAGACTGGCAAAAAGAGAGTGAGTTCTCAGGACTCCAGGCAGAGGCGGAAGAGCTTTTGTGGAGTGAACGATGTGGGGGTGGGGTGAGGACACCTGATATCTGATGGGCTCCCACTGGGAAGAAGTCATGCTTGGCTTGATGTCCAGCACCCTCTGCTCAGACCCCCAGTGCCTAACAAAGGGCATGACGTCTCACTGGGGTGGCCACACTCAGGCAGTGGTCTCTAGGGGAGAGTGAGGAGGGGGTAGGCATCAGGAGATAGGGCCCCAAGCTCTGCCCCTTCCCGGGCCCCCTCCCGCCCCCACGGGCCTCCTCACAGCCAGGGGCCTTACCTGAAGCAGTGGGCTGCCGTGAGGATCCAGTGGGCGTCCAGGATGCTCCCCCCGCAGATGTGGTGTTTGTTGTACTGGATGCTGACCTGCCAGGGCCAAGAATCCACAGAGGCCTCCGCCCCGCCCACCACCCGGTTCTTCATGTTCTTCCCACAGGCTGGACTCAGTGGAAGGAGGGAGAAAGCAGCAAGTCAGGCTCTGGGGGGATGGGTCTGCTTCCCCTTGGGGTCCAACATCCCCCCTGAGCACAGTCCCTATGACTGGGGTGGGAGGGTGAAGGAAGACCAGGCCATTTTTGAATTATTCATGGGGAGATATTGAGTGTCCTAGACCACTGGCTTTCCCCAAATTTCTGTCTCCTTTTTTTGTCTTTGGATAGGTTTAGGAGTTTAGACTGTGAACATGGGTGTGTCTATTGTGTTGGGAATTCATGACCTGCTAACCAAACAGTGACACAAAATTACGAAAGCCCTGCCCAGGTGGAGGGTCCCCAGCCACTCCCGCTGAGTAACAATAAAGAGACATCCACGAGCTCCTTGTAGCTCCCTAAAAAGTCGTTCTGTTTTTGATCAAGGAAGCTCCCCCTTTCTGAACTGCTGTCTCTTTTCCTGTTTATCTAAATCGTTAATTAACTCTACAAATTTGCGTCGAGTGCCTACCATGTCTAAGGGCAGTAGTGGGTGCAGGGAGAGAGTGGTGGGCAAGACAGAAAGACAGACGTGGTCCCTCCCTGCTGGCGCCTACAGACTCAGTTTTCAGTGTTTAGTCTGGGCACCGCCTCCAGACCACCAAATCCCTGGGGCTTTTCCTCTCTTGGAATTTCCATAGCCTGCCAGGGTGTTGGCCAGTTTTTCAATGGGGTTAGGCTTAGGCCTTGTCTTCTCGGTGAGACAGAGACTCCTTAAGGAAAGACCTGCCCCTCGAGCTTCATTGTGCCTTCAGGGCTACTCCGTGCAGCACCTCAGACGATGTGGCTGTTTGTTTTTCATTTATTCATTCATTGACCAGCCATCATGTGTCAGATCCCACAAGCTAGTTGTTGTGCGGAGGGGGTCACATGATAATGAATAGATGTCTTAACATCCAACAGGGAAGCATATACACTGCCACACTGCACAGGCAGTGATGTGACCTTCTTCCTCTTCTCTTGGGCTTTGCAATTTCTGGCCACCCTTCCATGCCCGGCTTAGTGCTTCTCCATGAAGCTGGGAGGATGAGCCCGGCCACAGTGCTAGTTTTCCCTTCTTACCTGCTCTGTTAGAGCTAGAAGGGTCCCCCGAGATCCTCACTGGGCAGATGGACTAAAGGGCTTCCTAGGAAAATGGACCTCAGAGAGGTCAGGTGAATTATTCAAGGTCACACTAGAAGTGAATGGGATGGATGGCAAGGTCTTCTGACCCCTGTCCAGCTCTCTCTGCAGCATGTCGACTGTGATGGCCACTCGGTCTGGCACTTCCCACATGTGGTCTTGCATCTCTCTCTTACTCAGTGGAGGACAGTGGCCAACTCTTTTATGTGTTTCTGCTCCCAACCAGCATCTGACAGAGTTAGACACATTCTAGCTGTTCGATGAATGTTTGCTCAAGTGAATGTGGATAATCCGATCTTGGATATCGGAGCTGAATTGTGACAAAGGAGGTTACATGTGCCCTGACCAGGGGTAGGAAGGGGTGGAAGCCCAGTCCTGCCCTTTCCCAATTTCCCACTCTCTCTCAGGTCCCCGCGTAGGTAGTGGGGCCGTGTGCAGATGGAAGAAGGGAGCTCTTAACATCAACCATGAGAAGGAGCATTGAACCGCAAGCCCAAGGACTGAAGTAGTAAGGTTGGACCAAAACAGAGTGAAACTTGGAGTCTGAGATTTGGGGAAAAGAACGAAGGTCTTCCTCCCTGCACATTGCTGGCCCAGGCCCTGAACCATCAGAGCTGGGGCACACTCACCCAGGCAGTGCAGGGAAACCAAGGAGCCTGAGACACAGGATCTGGAAGAGACAAAAAGGGACTTGTGGTTTCAGCTCCTATCTTGGCTGGGAGGCCAGTGAGTGACTCAGGCCTTCTAGAGCTGGTAATTCAAGTCCCCTTCCAATACCTGGGAAATCTGAACCTGCATAATGGGGACTGTCTAGAAACAGCACATATACTTCAATTAGATTTGATTCAACATGCTCACTGTTGAGCACCTACTACGTTCTGGGCCTTGCCTGCCCTCCAGGCCTAACCCGGGCTTCTGGCAGCCTGGAAGGGAAGAGAGAAGAGCCTGGAACAGAGTCTGCTGTACTGATGACTTTCCGAATGCAAGAAGAATGGATTTCTATGGAATTCCAGGCTAACGATCATTCTGCTACCAGCCTTGTCCTTTTCAAGATTTATTCAAGCAGCCCTCAGCAACACCCCTGAATGCTAAGAAGCCAGCATCTTCTCTGAGCCACTTTACTGCAGTGTGACAGATTTCATCGAGATGCTGTGCTCTAGCAGGGTGGTGAGGCAGATGAGTAGGCCATCAGTGGGCCATGGAGTCCCTTCCCTGGAGTGCCGGGCAGGTAGAGAGGTCTTACTCTGGCTTGGGTAAGTGGTGGGGAAGGACAAGTGACCTTTGGAATCTTGCTTATTGGGAAATTTATTAGGAAACCTAAGGCACTAGCAAAAAACATTTGGTTTTACTATTCAGACTGATGGAAAGGTCACTTTATCCATCCCTCTGCCTTTGGGTAGGACAGCACACTTTGTCCAGCTGTCCCTTGTATTTAAAAGATCAACACGGAAAACCTCTCAGAAATGCGATTCTATAGCTCTTGGCATTTAACGATCTACCTGGCTAGGAGTTCTTCTAGTTGTCTGACTTACATTCCCACTGCTGCTAGTCTGTTCAGGGTGAGCTGGCTGAAGCCCTAAGAGCAGACTCCATGTGCTAGCCTTCTGCAGGCCAGACGATGTCCTCTTACTTACCTACTTGAGTTCTGCACCTGAAGCTCCTTGCTGTTTTCTATGACGTCAACAACATCCAGCTCCTGGTCTGTGCCAATCGCCACGGCACTGAAAGCAGGTTTGCTGCTCACATCAGGAGGGAGAGAGAGTTGTAAGCTGGGGCAGGAGGTTAGAGCAAGATGGTAGGAGTAGTCCCTACTCCCGGGAGAGAGGATGGTAGAGAGCGGCAGGGCAGTAGAGGTGGTCTTGGTCAGAAAGGGCGGGGCCCGCTTTGCTATACAATAAGGAACATTCCCTTGGCACAGTGCTGACCTGGCCTTGCTTTCTCGGGCAGGGACTCCTCGTCCAGAACCCAGAGCTCTGGAGAAATGTTAGGGATCCCCCTTTCAAACTCCCAGCTCTATCCCTATTTCGAATGTCCCAGCAGTCTCTTCTGGTTCATAGCAGGGAGAACAAAGAGGCACAGGGACCTAGGGTAGCTCCCTTTTCACCTTGGAGGAGATTGGAATGTGGATATTTAGTTCTCCAAACAAGACATCTGGTCCGACTTTGATAGTGGGGTTACACTTATGGCCTCCTTGCAGATAGGACAAGACTGGATCGGTCCTCATATGAATCCAGACAAACATTTCTCTCGCTTGGAAAACCCTCCCTCTTTTTCTCTGCTAACCTATGCTTGCCTTCTTTCAAACTTTGGGTTTAAGTTTTCCCTCCTCCAGGAAGCCTTCCCTGATTAATCCCATCTCTCTGATTATTCCTTTGCTAAATCTGCCTCTTCCAAACCTTTTCCTTCTTCCCCAACCATGCTAGCACGTGCTAGTGCAAGCTCTGCATGGAGGGTTGGGTCAATCCATGGCATTCGCTGAATGGCACATTCTCAGGCAGGAATGCTGGCACTACCTGGGTGGACCCAGGTCCTGGACCTGGGAGGATCAGAGTCTGCTTTAAGAGCCCTCAAGACCTAGATTCTTGTCCTAGCTCTGACATTAGTTTGGTGTGTGACATTGGACAGGTCACATTCCTTCTCTGGCTCTCTTCAAGCCTCAGTTTCCTCCTCTGTAAAGTGATGGGTGGACCAGATGATCCCTAGGGTCCACCCCACTTTGGTTTTGTGGTCCTAGAACAAGAAGGGCATCCAATCCAGGGGGAGGAAAGAAAGTATAGAAATTTGAGGCCCAGAATAGGGATATGGTGAAAACAGGCATTCCCAGGAAATTTAACCCCTATTCACCAATTACATTCTGATGAAGGATTCTGATGAACTTTGATTTTGTAGAGCGCTGGAGCCAGGTGGTTTGGTGCCTTAGTGAGCTCGGCATGGACAGAAATTCCAGGAGCCTACCACCTTAAGAACTCCTGGAGACATCCAGGTTTCATAATCAAGCCTCAGCCTGCAGCACTAGGTACAGCTGACGCAGCAGTTGACTGGACTACAGTGGGGAGGAGGGGCTGGCTGCAGTGGGGCTGGGCTGGGGTGGCCGCAGGAGAGGAAAAGAGCAGGTGCGGGGCATGCCTTCCCCTGCTTTTTTTAAAATGAAGGTGGCAGGGTGTCCTTCCTAGAGGGTACTAGGAGTTGCACCCCGTGGAGGGTCGAGAGCAGCAGAAGCCTGATAACCAGAGCAGAGAGGGCAAATAGGTCTGATGGATTTGTAATGGCTGCCTGGAGCATTTATTGAAAAAGAACCTTGAGGTTGCATTAGGGATCACTGGGAGAGAGGTCTGTGATTGATTGGTGATGCCTGCCTAGTAGTTATTGTTTCTGCCTCATCTTTGAGTCCAGTTTCTTAGAATCCTGAAGAAGTTTGGGGCCTGCCAGGGGTAGGTCATCCCCCTCTACAACTGAATACTTGAGTTCTTTTCCATTCTCTCGGGTTAGGCTCTTTGAGGGGCTAACGGTCTCATCTCCCTTTCCTTTATAGACGAAGCTCCATGAGAAGAGGGCATTACCCAACCAGGAGAAGAAGCACTAGAACTCCTGATGCCCAGGAATTAGGGGTCTGAGGCACAAATTCTAGCCCTCTATCTCCCAGCACCTGCCCAAGCAAGTTACTTGTCTTCTCTGAGTCTATATATAAAGTAGGTATAATATTAATAACTACCTTTTTGGTTGTCTGCCAAGATCAAATGAATATAAATATCCATAATGCTAATTACTCTTATTATAATTATATACCTTTTCATCCACTCCAGATTTGGAACTGCATTTGAAATTTGCTGAGAGAGCTGGGCTTGCTGATGATGGGGCCCCAACGAAATCAGGCTCGCTTAAACTAAACTATAACCCACGGGACTTTCGATAAGTAAATTAGGCTTTTGTATTACTGGAAAGGACAACTGCAAAGTCAGGATGAAGGAGTGAGGATGCAGGATGAAGGCAAGGAGAGGACTGCATAGAAGCTGGAACTCGTGTGTGTGTGTGTGTGTGTGTTGGAGGGGACCTCATTGGCACCCCATAATCTTCATTGGCACCCCATAATCATCCCATGAAATTGACATTACTTTCCCTAATTAACTTTTTTCTTTTTAGAGACAGGGACTCACTCTATTATTCAGGCTGGAGTACAGTGACATGATCATAGATCACTGCAGCCTCCAGCTCCTGGGCTCAAGCGATCCTCCTGCCTCAGCCTCCCGAGCAGCTGGGACTACGGGCGTGTGCCACCATGCCCGGCTCCCTAAGTAACTCTTGAGGAAACTGAGGCTTAGAATATTTAACATCATGTTGCTTGTAAGTGACAGCACTAGAATCCAAAAGTTCTGTCTGGTTCCAGTGCCTGTATTTTTAGGAAAGAAGGAGGAAGGGAGGAAGGAAAGGAGGAAGAGGAGGAAAGAGGGAGGAATAAAGGAGAGAGGAGGTCGCAGGGGTAAGGTGATAGCCTCCAGAGGCTTGGGCTGGGTACCTGCTATAGCCCATCTGCCTACAGGCTATCTTGGCCAGAGCTTCCGTGAAGTTGTCGAAACAAGCAGAGGACCAGTTCCCTGTGGCCCGGTCCAGCACCTGCAGGGTGGATCGGTCCTTGGAGAGGCGAACTGGGAGGACAAGAATCTGCGTCAGCTGGAGGGTGGGGCCCATTTGGCCCATCCCCCTCAGAACTCATCATGACCCCAGCCCCAGCTTCCCCAACCCAGAACTGGGGGCACTGCAGAACACCAACATTTTCAACATCAAGGGAAGTTCCTTCCTTTGGCTTTGTCTGTTTGAGTCTTGTTTTGATGGTATCTAGGGTGGCCAAATGTCCTGGGGTCAATCTCCATTTTGACCTGTTGCCCTGGCACAATGAATAATAGCGCCCCCTTTTGTCTTACAGGTATCAGTCTTGATGATAAAGGACATGGTCACCTGACCACGGTCCACACGACTTGCCCCACTTGGGGAAACTTCTCAGAGAGGAAACCTAGGTCCTTCCCCATGTAAAGTCAGAGGGGAGGGGGCATGGGAAGTGCCATTGGCAGTAGATGGCAGGTGCCCACTGGCATCTGACTTCTGATAATGAAAGAGCAAAATACACAGGAAGTCATTCAGCCCTGCCCCTCAAAAGCCCTGTCACCCATCTCCTTGGCTATCTTTTTCTCTTCAGAGCCCAAGTACCAGGTGGATCAGGCTGGGCTAGCCCAGTCCAGGAAAGAACATGGCGTTTATGCTCAAAACACCTCGTATTCTTTGCAGGACCTGGCTCGGTCCTGCTACATAGCACGTTACAATAAACACTAATGAACAGCTGGTTAAATGGCCGTTTGGTCTCTTTTTTGGACTCCTTGAAATAGCAGATCTCATCCAAGATCATCCAATCTAGCCCTCTGCCTCAAATCCACCCAGGCACAGCAGGGATGGGGCAGCTCAGTTACACCTTCCTGTCCCCTCTGGCCACTTTTGATCATCAGATAGTTACTGCTTGCTATGTACTAAGGACTGGGATCTAAAGGTGACCAGGCATGGTCCTTCCTGCCCACAAGAACCTTATACAACAGAGTTGGAAACTGACTAGTAAGTTGACACGTGCCCTACAGCGCACCACGGGGGCCCGCGTGGACTTCCTGCTGTGCCCATTTCTCTTGTCCCTCAGCCCCCAGACTCACCAGACACTTTAGGCCCGTCAGGGATGTTCTTGACACAGTGCTTCTCGTCCTCCCCCGAGGCACAGTCTAGCTCCCCGTTACATATCTGTTCTCTTGGGATGAATTGGAGGGGCTGCCCACAGTAGAAGTAATATTTGTCCAGAATCTGCTTGACTAGAAGGCAAGTGCAGAGTGGGGGCAGAGAGGGCTAAGAGTCAGGCAGGCAGCCCAGGGCAGGGAGAGGCGGTGCTTTCCTGAAGATAATGCTGGGCTTGGAGACAGGCAGGTGTGGGGTCCAGGCCCTGTTCTGCCACTTGGCAGTAGGTAGACTCGGTCCTGAGCCTCAGCATCCCTATCTGTAAAGTGTAGGTAATAACGCCGGTCCCATGCCTATGAGACGGCCGAGGAGTCAAGAGATAACGTGTGTGGGAGAAATTTAGAAACAGGCCCTACCGGCCTCTCACCCCCAAGTGGTGGTCAGTGCCCTCTTGGAACAGAGGAGGAGACAGAACAGGGGACCTGGAGTCCAAAGACCCAGTTCTGAGTCCTGGCTCTGCCACCTACTGTGCAATCACTTCCCCTTCCCAGTCCTCAGTTTGCTCATCTGTACAATGGGATGATAATACCTACCTCACAGGGCTGTTGACAACATGTAGTGAGCTGGTAGTAGTGACAGCGTCTCATAATTATCAAGCACAGTTATAGAGTGGGGCGCTTTTATCTGGATGAAAGCCGCATTAGGAGTTGGTGCTTTGTTTTGTTTTTCTGCCTACTATCTTTAGATTCTGCCAGCTGCCTTCAAATTCTGTTGCTTCTTTGCCATCTCGGGCTGTAGGAACGCAGTGTTTTTAACCCCTCCAAGAACAGATACTTCAGAACTTCTCCTTGGTGAAGACTCACAGCCAAGCACCGCTGGCAGGAAGGAACTCCTCCCTCCTAACTGAACGCCTCTTGGCCTGACGTTCCCCTCTCTAATCCCACATCAGCCCTGGCTGGTCCTAAGAGTGGTGGCAATAAATGTAATGATGGTCTTCACTTGTCACTGTGTTGGGAGCTTTCCATACATTTCTTCATGCAATCCTACAACAGCCTTAGGAGACAGATGTCATTGTTAACTCACTTTACAAATGGGGAAACCGAGAGTTAGAGTCAGGGTTCATTTCTCAAGGCCACATGATGCTTATATGGTACAGCCAGGGTCCGTCTAACTCCCAGAAGGAGCTCAAGATATGACCTGCTGACCCCCATGCTCCTGGTTTGAGCGAAGCAAGGAAGAAGGAGCAGATCAGACATTACCTGCATATTTTTACCTGGAGTTTTGTTTGTGATCAGGAGCCAGGGTAAGGCAGAGTCACCCCATCCACTTGGGATAAAGCTGGGAGACAGTGTCACCAGTTGAGACCCCAAAGACAAAGGTTGAGGGGCCTATCCCAGGAGGAAGGATTGGGTTACCACCTCTGATTACAGATTCTGGGGGGCTCAGGGCATGGGAGCCATGCAGGGCTGTCGGGGACAGGGAGCACCCAGCTCTAAATTATGGCTGTCCCTGGATGAACTTGGCCCCGTCTCTCTCCACTGTGGCAGGACATACGCTCGAGAAAGCAAGCTCACTTTAATATTAGTCTGAATGAAACAGGATGGCAAGTCTGCTGCTGCTGCTGCAAAACCACTGTCGTGCTGGGCAAGCCAAGGTCAAGAAGAAACGATTTGGGGTTACCTGCAGCTCACACTGTCCAGGGGTCTCAGGGATTTGAGTGGCGTTTATGTGATGGATCTGCATTTCCACTGCCATGAGATGGGGAAACGGACCTGCGCAATCGGGGGACAGGAGTCCTGTCCCAGCTCTGTCCCTGTCTACCATGCCTCCTCCCTGAGCCTCAGTGCTTGTGTAGAATGAGGGGTTGGATTAGAGGCTCTCTGAGTGTCCTCCAACGAAGCAGTGGCTACTGCCAGTGGAAATGCCACCGCAGTTGCAAGAGCAAGCTCCTGACAGCCCTGGCCCAGTTAGCAAATGCGTGTGCTGGGTCACATCTCTGCATGCTGCCTGATGACACACTCTTACAAAACCTGGTTTTTGTCCAGGTCCTTTACATACATTATCTCCTTGGCGAAAGTGCTCTGAGGGAGGCAGGACATTTTACAGGTGAGGAGACTGAGGTTAAGAGAGGTTGAAAGACTTACTCAAGGTCACCCAGAAGCAAGTGGCAGAGCCAGGATCCCCGTCCCAGGTGTCCTGATTCCTACTCTGGTGCCGCGTGCCCTACTCCCTGCTGTGAAAGCTGTGGTCAGCAGCCCACTGTGACTGTGGGGTTAATAAAGGCAATGGCTCAGCCACAGGACGTAGGAGCCAAGGGGACCCACAGCACTGCTCATTCAGTTCAATCTTTTTCACTGCAGATGAGGGCCTGAGGCGGAGTGACCTGCCCACAATCACACCCGGGCACCGGCCACGATGAAGACTGGCTGAAGGTGGGGAGGTGTGTGTCTGCTTGGGAGGCCTGATACCTCCTCTCTCTCCCTGCCCATAGCAGAAATGCTCCCTGTTCCCCCAGTCAGTGGGGCTGCTCAGAACCTCTCAGCTGTCAATCGGCAGAAGACGGGAAAGAGGCAGGGGCGTGGCCGCCCCTGCAAACTGCCCGCGTGGGTTTGTCACATATGCCACTGTGCGCATCTGGGATGGAAGCCATCTGGGACAGGTGGGGGCTGAGTTCATCTCCCTCTTTTGCTCTTAGAAGAAAGCTCCCTTCAAAGCAGGGGGTGGATACATGTGGATATATGTTTTTTTTTTTTTCCTATGAAGCTTTATGCCCATGACTGTGGGGTGGGAGGGCGGGGGTGGGGACTGCCACTTGCTGAAGGGGTAAAAGTCAGGAGGCGGCTGCCACTTGCTGAGGGGACAAGGGCGGGTGGCACTGCATTTACTTAGGGGATGAAAGTTGGACAGGGGCTGTCACTTACTGAGGACAGCCACAACGACGATGGCCATGAGGCCCACCAGTGCTGTGATGATGGGGATCCCCACCTTCTTGAAGGTCTCCATACGGGTACGGGGTTTGTCCAGGCGGGTGACATCTGCAAGGAGATGTGAGGCAGGGGGAAGAGCACGCAGTTGGCACTTGGAGACTCCCCTGCCATGGCCCACAGCCTCCCACCCGCTGGCCTGTGGCAGGAATGCCCTGGGGACAGATTTGGTTAATGCTGGGGGGGTTGTTCCTGCAGCCTAGGCTCAGCTCCATGAGCACATGTTCTCCCCACCTTCTCTCACTTACCCCGGCTCACCCATCTCTCACAAGCACCCCTCGAAGCAGCTGCCAGCCCAGGCCACCTCCCCTTTGTCCTGCCTGAGCCTGTTCTAGGGTGTTTCCCCCGTCTTGCCCTGGGAGAGGTCTGAGCCCCTCAGGTGCACACTTCGGCATGCACCCATTCATTGTTCTGTCATTTCTCCTTCTCCTGACCTCCTGACTTCTCTTTCGATTAAACGATAAGCTCCAGGAGGCCAGGGTCCTCCAGTGCTTTGTAGAAGCTTAAATACTTGTGAACGAATGAATGCATCCCA
>NW_012150585.1:422359-466965 GCF_000956105.1 Propithecus coquereli | reverse complement strand
GGCCAATGCCAGGGAGCAAAGCATGCTGCGAGGAGGGCTGGCGGACTCCTGAACACCACGCTACAGGGCTTGGATTTTGTCCTGAAGGCAGTGAGGGGCCTTTGAACGTTTTCACGCAGCAGAGAGACAGGATCGAATTCATTTCAGAAAGATGCATCTTTCATCAGCGAGGAGGTGGATTGCAGCAAAGAGTCTGGCGTTAGGGAGACCTAAAGTAGAGGTAATAATGACCAGGCTGTCCCGTCGCACGTGGTTATCCAGGAGACGGGACATGGGAGAGGCTTTGAAAAGTTAAATTCTCGGTAAGGATCAGAAGTAGGTTCTCCGGAGTCCCCACTCCTTGAGGGCAATAAGCCGAGGCGGTGCCATGGGGACTGCTCCACAGGGAGAGCTGGGCGGGAATGGTGGTGACGCTTGGAAACCCTGGGAAGAAGCAGGCCGGCTCTCCGGTCCCTCGCCTGCGCTTGGCTTTCTCCCTCCCCCCCTGCCAGTCCGTCGCCACTGTCACCTTCTTAGTGAGTCCTTCCTTGACCTCCCGATTTAAAAATGCAATCTTCCAACACTTCCCATCCTCTTTCCTTGCTTTCTTTTTTTCCAAAGCACTCATGATCTCTAACATACTCTATATTTTACGTATTTTCTATATTTTCTGGCTCCTCCTACCCCTCCCTGAAATGAAGGCTCCATGAAGATAGGACTTTTTGTCTGTTTTGTTCACAGCTGAATCTCTGGTGTCTAGGACAGTGCCTGGCCCCTAGCAGGCACTCAATAAATATTTGCTGAAGGAACAAATGAATTCCTCTTGCCTGCGTCCTCTTAAGCACATCCTTTCTATCTTTCTTGCGGGTCTCATTTTATTGTGCCTCGAATGATGGCCAGTCACGTGTCTGTCTCTATTCCTTTCCTCAGCTCTTCAAAAGCAGAGAATGGCATCCTGCCATAGACTGGTGCTCAATAAGTGCTGATATTAATGAATCTGTTGATAAGGGAAAGCTTAGGAAACTTAGTGTTTCCCCAAAAGAGAGTTTTAACCTCAGATGCAGAGGCCAGGCACTGGGGATGTGGACTGCAAGTGGTGTTGCCTGTAAACTATTAGGACCTGGCACAAAATAGTTTATCAATATGTTAGCTTCTATTGCTTTTAAAGTTTCAGCAGCTCGTGTTCAGAGTTGTCCTCTTTCCTGGGGCCATGGCTGTGGTGACATTTTGTTCATTCATGCATGCATGATTTATTTATTGAGCACCTACCTCTGAGGACACGGGATTGATTTGTTTTGGGATTCCTGAGTCCTTGTGTCCAGGGCCCAATGGCTCTGCCTCCCGGATGTTCTCAGGGAGGATCTGCTTCCCCCGTCAGGAGGGGAAGGGTTTTCACACCTAGTTTAAGTTAAGGAACCCACTGAGTTCTGCACAGCCTCCCAGCCTGCACTGTTCCTGCCTCCAGCCTGTCCTCCCCCTGCCACTAGACAGAGCTTCCTGAAGGTTGCCTTCTTCCTGTCACTTCCTGCTCAAGAACCTACAAAGGCTCCCATGACTCCTACATCTGGACTGCACTCTCCTCTAGGTTTTCAAAGCCAGCGTAATTTGGCCGCGCTCTTAGCCAAATGGACTTCCACTGCTAGTCCTCCCCAAGCCCTAGCTCTGCGTAGCGTGGTTCCCTCCCTGGTCCGCCAACTGCCCATATTAGTTCTTACCTCTGACTCTGATGAGCTCCAGGTCTTCCCTGCACCACCAACACCCTCATTGCTCCCCCCTGTTTTGTGAAAGCTTTCTCAACCTATGGGGCCTGCCCCATGGTGCTAGCCCTGACCACGTGAGCAGCACTGATGTTTCTCTTCTGAGCACCTTTTATGCCAGGCATTGGTGGCAAATTCAGCTTGTTTTCTGGTTCGATAGTTCTCAGGCTTACTCAGGTGGCAGAGCACTTGGAACCCTGGTGTTCTCTGGGGACATCATGGCCTATTGATGTGTTAAATTTCAAAGCGCAAAGTCTGCACCATTTTACTTGTTGAAGATTACCTCATGTGTGATCATTATTAACCAGTGACTCTGAACTGGGAAATAAATAAGTTGTCAAAGTAAGTGAGTTTGGCCATTTTCTTATTGATGTGTTCCTATTAATTTTTCCTTGCTCATTTGTTTTGCTGATCTAGCTGGTTATCAGGAGTGGATATCAATGGTTTAAGAAAATGTAATAGAAGGAAAAAAAAAACCCCTGAAATTTGGGATCATTCTGTTTATGAACTTATTTTTCTCTTGTACATCAAGCAAACACTGCTATTTTATTTTCTACCAGTGAAAATGCCTTTGTCTGGCTTGTTCCTTGGCAGCAGGGTCAGACTATGAACTCCATGAGGGCAGGGACTTTGGCTGTCTTATTTACTGGGATAGCCCAGCATCCAGCCCAGGGCCTGGCACATGGGAGGCACTTACAGTCTTATTGAATGAATGAGAGAATGAGTAACTAAAGGAATGAATTGGAGAATCATTGCTCTTGGAGTTTTAGGATTGTTGGCTCTGTTTCCCCAGAGACCAGGCCTCCTACTTCTAGAATGAATCCTGGGACTTATAGTTCCCTAATATGTTTGTTGAATGATGAGTGGATGAGTGGGTGGGTGTCACCCACAGCACTTAGCACTTGGTGGTGTTGGCGAGGGCCATACAAGAGTGGCTTAGGATCTACCTGGTGACTGAAACTCAGAGGCTGAGGTGGACAAAGGAAAGCAGGACCTGTGCTTACCGTGGCTGTTCAGGGGTTGATTACTGTCAGGCTCCTGGAATTGAAGGAGAAACAGTCAGTGAGCCGAGTGTGGGAACCTCTCGGGCTGGGGCTAGCAGCCTAGGGGAGGTTCTTGGTTCTTGCCTGCATTCCCTTTTCCCTGCTGAATCTCAGCTGGGAGGCTCTGTGATATCCACATAATTGGTTCAAAATGAAAAATTTAGTTTTTGGCACCTATTTGACCTGGTTCAACTAGTTTATTAATTATAACAACTAGTTAGCAATTGTAGAAACAACTGGTTGCTGGGTTGTTGTGTGTATTGCAGAATTCCTCAAGATGATTCTACTGTATTGTCCATTTTTGTCAAAAATTTGTCTATTTTTATAGATATTATATTTCTTTAAAAAATCGGACACTTCACAAAAGAGGATACCCAAGGGGCCAATGAGTACCAAAAGATGCTTAATGTCATTTCTCATCAGGCAAATGAAATTTCAGACGTAAACACCAGAATGGCTAAAATTAAAAAGACTGACAATACTAAGTGTTGATAAGGATGTGGAGCAACTAGAACTCTCACATGTTGTTGATGGCAGTGTAAATTGGTACAAATATTTTGGAAAATGGGTTAGCTAAATCTACTAATGTTAAACATATGAATATTCTATGATTCTATGACCCAGCAATTCTGTTCCAGGATATAGCCAAGAAAAATAATTGCATATGCCTAGCAAAAATCCTGCACATGATGGTCATAGTCACTTCATTCATAATAGCTAAGCATTGGAAAAACCCCAGTGTCAATCACTGGTGGAGTAGATGGTATATTCATATAATGGAATATAATTCAGCAATAGACATGAGCAAACTAGTGCTAAATGCAATGACAGGGATGAATTTCATAGGTACAGTGAAGGAAACAAACCAGGTACAAAAAAGTACACTCTGTATGATTCCATTTATACAGCATTTGAAAGGTAAAGTTGGTTTATAGTGATAGGAGCCAGAACAGTGGTTACTAGTGAAGTTACCAGAACAGTACTCCCTAGTGAGGGAGGTGGGGCAGTTATTGAAAGAGGCACAACAGAGCCTTCTGGAATGCTGGAAAACTTTAGATCTGTTCTAGGTGTTGGTTACATGGGTGTTTATATGTGTAAAAATTCACTGGGTGGTAGACTTTAGATTTGAGTGCTTTACTCAATGTATGCTGTACCTAATAAAACAGACAAACAACGAAAACCTAGCAGAACACTATGGTACTTCTGAGTGTTGTCTTAGGTTGCCACGGACACATGTACACAAGTATACACAAAGGCACTTCTGCTTGCTCACACCACTTCACGAGTGCACTCAGCGCACACACAGCCACATAGAGTCACGCGCAGGAGCCACTGACACAAAGGCTTCCTGCCTGGGAAAGGTTAAAGGGAGCATGCTGTACATGTTCATGCTCCCTGAACCCTCCTTCCCTCACTCTGTTGGGCCTCCCAGAAACCTTCCTTCACTCTCTTCCCTTTCCCAGTCTGGCATGGGATCTGGAATCCCTGGGCTGGGTGAGTAGCAGCTCGGCCTGCGGTCTAGGTCTCCACCCAGGGACTTACCTGCCCTGGTTGTTCTGAGGTCATGACCAGCCTTGGTGGTGGCTGGGGGAGGAGCATTTTCCAGCAGGGAATTTTTCCAGTCCCACTTGGGAGTGAGAGGGCCTCTTCTAACCCCTGGGTAGGTGCCCTAGATTAGATATGAGGGGTCCTAGGGTGCTGCCTGCTCCCACGGCTAAGCACGGTGGACACAGCGATTGGGAGGATGAGCTCCTCCCTTTCCTCCCAAACACAAGCCTGTATCTGCTGGAGGGATGTGCCCAGCCTTGTCCTCCGATGACACTGGGGAATGGGTGTCCCAGTGGAGGCTCTGGAGTCTGCAGGGGCTCAGTTGAAATATAGGCCCTGCCTCCTATCAAATGTGTGCTTTTAGGCAAGATCCTTAACCTCTCTGAGCTTCAGGCTTACCCTCTGTAAAGAAGGAAAAATAGCACGCCCTTCCAAGGGCTCCTGTGAGGTTGCATGAGCTATCTGGTGGAAAGTGCCAGGCTCACAATGGCATGCCCTTCCCTCCGCCCTCCCATCCTCTGACCTTCCGCAGCACTCGGTGCAGGTCTTTAGCACAACACTTCTCTCGATGGACAGCCACTGTTTTCCTTCTCTCTTTTTATTTTTGGTTGATTTTCTTTTTTTGCTAACTTAAAATTCTATTTTTAGTTGACAAGTAGTAATAGTATTAGCCACTCTCTCTCATTGGCTTTGTCCCCTTGGTGTTTAGCATGGGGCTTGGACCAAATAAAGACTCAGTGAATGACGGTGAACTGGGCTGAACTCTGGGCTGTGCACTGTGGCTGGTTCTTAGCTGTCTCTCCTCCCCCGTCACCAGGGCTGGAGGGAAGGGACTGTTTCCAGGCCGAAGACGAGAACGAATCAGGCGGCTCTGCACTGTTGCGCCTGGAGTCAGGTGGTAATAATACCAACAGTGGTTCACACACGATGGGCATGAAACAGTCTGCAAAGTCCTTTCATCTAACTCGGTCAAGTCAAGGGTGAAAAGGATTGATGCCAGTTGTCTGAAAACCAGGATGGGTAGCATTAAACGATTAATTATTAAACTAAACAAATGTTTATAGAGTGTCTACATCAGACCAGGCACTACTCCAGGAGGAGCCGAGGACAATCAAGAAATAATCCCGTAAGAATGGGAGTAGTGCCCAAACAAGACAGCTGAGCCCCCCGCCCCTAGAAGTTTGCATTTCAGGGAAAAGGGGGAGGGTCTAGGGGAGGGGGAGGATGGGCCATAAACAGATAAGCCAGAAAAGGTAAGAGAGTGGTGGGTGCTATGCGGAGAGTAATGTGGGGTGAGAGGAGACAGTGCCTGGATGGAGACCGAGACTGGGAGGTCGAGGCAAGGGGTCTGGGTGTTTAGGGAGAGCCTCTCTGGGGAGGTGACACCTGAACTGGGACTTGAGTGACAAGAAGGAGCCAAGCAGGCAGGAACAAGCTTGGGGGGTGGAGGAACTGGATAGAGATCGGCATGGCAGGAGCCAGGTGAGGACTTGAGCAGACAGAGGGAGGTTGGTGGTAGAGAGACTCCACATGTGCTTGGAAGATGCAGGCAATAGGTCTTGCCCATGACCTGGATGCACCTGGGTTTTAGTTGAGCAGGTGAGAGGGTGTTTGCTGAGCTGTGGGAGGCTAGAGGAGGGGCTGGCTGGAGGGACACTAAAAGCATCCAGGAAATAGTGGGCCCTTCCCCGTCCGTTCACTCTTTCCCGCTGAGTCCGCTTGTGCGTGCACGCCTGTGTTCGTTTCGGTAGTAGGGCAAGTTTCTTTTGTTTGTTATTAAATCGACAAATATTGACTGCACACCTCTGATGAGGCCAGAATTGTGCTAGAAGCTGAGGCACAGAGGGAACAAAGGAGGCTTAGAGTCTGCACTCTCTGGGGCCTTGGATTCCTCACCCCTGAGCTGAAGTGACCCCAGCGCCCAGCAGTGGCTAATGTTTTCACTTGCGATCCACTGAGGAGTGGTTGTGGAAGAGATTCCACGTCTGTTTGAAAACAAAAGAGAGAAAGAAAAAATACACCAAATCAAAACCGTAAGCTAGAATGACAGGGACTGTGGCTGTCCTGTTAATCACCGCACCCCCGATGTCTCCTACAATGCGTGATAGTGAGTGTTAAATAAATATTTGTGGAATGAAAGAAGTAATAAACATGTCTCAGTTTTGGGATGCAATCTCAGGCCAGCTTTTAAGAAGCTGACTGTGGCATAGTCACACAATGGAATATTATGCTGCAGTCAAAACAAATGAACTACAGCGACACAAAATAATACGGATGACATTGGCAATTTAATATTCAGGGGAAAAGTAAGTCCCAAAAGATTACATATAGTATAGAATTTTTTTCATAAAGAAGAAGGGGAATGATGGACATGGGATTCAGGATGACGCTTACTGTGGCAGGGGGCTTCTAGCACAGCTCCAGCCTATCAAAGATGTGCAGTCAATATTTGTTGAATTAATAAACAAAAGGGACGTGCCCATCTACCTCAGCAGGAGCGTGAGGGTGTGTGTGATGTCGGGGGGGGATCCCATGGTTAGATGCAGGTTATGGTTAGGTCCTCGCTTTTGTTGGGGTGGTGGGTTTATGGAAGTTACATTTTACTACACGGTTAAAGCCAACTAATTTGCTAGTAAGTTACAAATGGGCCCTGCAGGGACCACTAGTGAAAAGTGTCATGAATAAAGATTATAATTCATTCAATGCTATGCACCCAAGGTTCAAAGAGAAAATTTAAAAAGCTGTCACCTGGCTATGCTGGGTGCTTTGAGGAAGTCAAACTCCTGTCGTCACCGGGATCTGCCTTTACTATCATGCTGCCTGGGTTCTTCCATTCAGTGGCTCATTCTTTGGCTTTCCTTGAAGCTCTTTGGCAAACATCTCTGACACAGACAGTTCGGAAATGATGGGTTGTTAAACTTCTGGGAAGGGGAGCTGCTGAAGGCCGTGGTTATCTGGGCCCATGGGCAGGGAGGCTGGCACATTTTAGGCCTGTCAGTGGCTATTGGGGACCGTCAATGTCGATGGCATTCCTGAGCAGGATAGAAACAGGGACTTACAGCCAACTGAATCCTCTCTTAGCCTAGAAGCAATCCTGAGCTGAAGAAAGGAGGAAATGGGGTGCTAGGTAGAATTCAGAGATCCGGTCGGCCCCCTCACTGTGGTGGGTCCCTGTCACGATCACAGGATGCAAAAGCTAGAAGGGTCTCTAGAGAATATCCCAGGCAACTTCCTCACTTACAGAAGAGAAAACTGAGGCCAGAAGGAAGTGTCTCGCCCTGGAGTTAATAGAGGGAAGAGGGAAGTTGTGAGGCCACCATAGACCAACTGTATTTCCTTCTGCTTTGCTGGAGATGTCTTTGTTTAACCCCAACTTGAACTCAGCCCCTGGCCACAACAGCCCAGCCCACGCGCAGGCATTGGCCATGGCCTTTTTGTTTGGGCCATTGGCTGGGGCAGGCGGGTCTGCTCTGCTGACTCAGTCTGCCAGAGCCCTGACTCATGGGTCCGGCCCAGCTGGCGTCCGACCTGGGGCTCATCTGGGAAGGAAGCTCCTGCCGTCTGGAGTACAGTGGAAGGGCTGGAATGCCCAGGCCCCAGGGCCCAGGAGGACCCAAGCCAGAGGGTATAGGGGGTGAGGTGGGGTGGTAGAAGTGGGTGGATGTTCCATAGCTGAAAAACACCTACCATTGCCTGATTAGCTCAGAGAATCTTCTTTTCCTCCTTCTCAGTTGGTCCCTGGCAGCAGAGACCCAAATGTGGAAACAACCACTGACTATTGCAGTTGAGTATTGGTATATAGCTTACGATATCCTTCTTTCGTAAATGCTATCCCATTTAATCCTTGGAACAACCCTGAGAAATGATCCGCATTGAAGTGCCTGTCCTTCCTTTCTGCTGTAGGCCCTGCTGGTTGCCGTTGAAATGGGCAAGTTCATGAAACCCGGGAAAGTGGTGCTGGTCCTGGCCAGACGCTACTCCAGACGGAAAGCCGTCATCGTGAAGAACGTTGATGATGGCACTTCAGACCATCCCTACAGCCATGCTCTGGTGGCTGGAATTGACCGCTATCCCCGCAAAGTGACAGCTGCCATGGGCAAAAAGAAGATCGCCAAGAGACCAAAGATCAAGTCTTTTGTAAAAGTTTATAACTACAATCACCTCATGCCCACAAGGTACTCTGTGGATATACCCTTGGACAAAACTGTTGTCAACAAGGATGTCTTCAGAGACCCTGCTCTTAAATGCAAGGCCCGACGGGAGGCCAATGTCAAGTTTGAAGAGAGGTACAAGACGGGCAAGAATAAGTGGTTCTTTCAGAAGTTGTGGTTTTAAGCGTTTTTGTTTCAGTCATTAAAAATATTAAAAAAAGAGAAAAAAGAAATGATCCCCATTTCACAGAAGAGGAAACCATGGCTGATATAATGCTATGGCTTCAGAGCAAGTTAAGTAACACATCCAGCTAGCTCTTGGGGCCAGGTTTCTGGACTCAGTGGCCGCTGTTTTCACTTCCCCACAGTTTCAAGAACCCAACTGGGTGAGCGTCATTAGCTGGTGCCTCATCCTTTTGAATGTCTACTGCCTGCAGTGTGGTCCTGCTGCGTGTGATTAGCACGCAGTCAGCTTGCAGAGATTGCCCCAGCGTCTCCCCCGTCCTGCCTTGGTCTGAAGGCAGAGTAACCTCTGCGCAGATCCTGGCTCTGCAAGTCATCCATGCACAGGCGTAAGAGACCTCCCTCAAAGAACGTATTGGGAAAACGGCCAGCTGCAGGGCTTTGTACCCGAGAGGGGTTTTATTGACAGTAGCATTTCTCCTTCCCTCTCTTCCATTAGGTTTCTGCCTTTCTCACCTCCTTCTCCTTCCCTTAGTCCCCCCGACCCCGCACACTGTTTTAGATCTTGGAGAAACTCCTGGTTGGGCTTGGCTCAGCCCCAAATGTCAGATGGACGTTTAGGGTCCTGTTTCCCGTTCAGCTGAGAGATGAGGAACCCAGACACAAGGCAGCTCTCGCGTGAAGTGGAGTGAAGATTAAGTGAGCTTCAGAGAAGCCACAAGGAACCAGCCTGGGGAGTGTGAGTTCTCGTCTTGCCTTGTCTTCTGACTTGCTGCGTGGCTTTGGGCACGCCCTTCGACGTCTCTGAACCTCAAGGTCCCTTTGGGTAATTGGGAACTTTCAGGGTTGGGATAAAAAGGTTAATAACCTCACAATGAAATGGACAAGTGCTCACCAGGCTGACAAGGAGGGAAGAAGAGGAGGTAGGCCAGCTCCTCCGTCTGCTTTCCCTGCCAAGTGGCCTGCCCCTGGGACCTCATTCCTCTCCTCCTCTCTGCAGTGCTGATTCTGCACATCCTTGCCCTGGAAAGAAGTCAGTAGGAGCAGAGCTAGACTGACTGGGGAGTGGACGGAGGGAGAAAAGTAGGGACGCATAAAAGGGGGCTTTCTGGCCCTGCTCCCATCTGTGGCAGCTTCAGGCTCCCACGGGGGCCCAGGCCCTGGCTTCCTGAGGTCGCGCAGGGAAAGCCTAGAGCCAGTGGTGCTGCTGTTGCTAGGTGATGAGATAAACAGGTCCTTTGAGGCTCTGGCAGGTAGTAGCTAGGTTGCCGAGGCCAGTGACAAGTAGTGGGGGAAAACCCAAGGGAGGGGGTGGGGAAAGTTCTCTGGGTTTCCAGAGGCAGCTCGCAGTCAGCTTGTAGAGCAGGGCTCAGCCACAGCTGGCTCAAGGGCTTGGTGGCTCCTCTGAGGACAGTGCTCTGACCCCTGAACCTGCATCCTCCCCCAGCCCAACTGTAAGCAGCTGTGTCCTCTCCACGTGCAGTGGGGACAGGCAGTCTGATGCCTTTGCACGGCTGGAATCAGGGCTGTCTCTGTTGGATGACTCAGCCATGACAGGTAAGGTGACGAGAGGGGCGTGGAGGGCTGGACCACCATTGGGAGGGCAGGAGGGGGAGTTTCCAGAGATGAGCCTGGCTGTGAAGTGCAGCTCAGAGCGCATGGGAGGGCCTCGGAGATGACTCATCATGCCTGCCTCCAAGCATTGTCTGACCTGTCACCCTGTCTTCTCCAGGCGGGTCTGCCCCTGTCCTCAGTCAAGCTCTCCCATGAAGGAGATTCAGGAGGCATTCTCACACTCACTGCCTTGTGTTCAGGTGACCTTACAGCAGCACATTTTCCTTTAGGGCTAGCTTCAGCCTCAGCTGCTACATTAGAAACCATTTTGCCTTGTTCTAAGCCGCATAGGTGCTGACCTGTTGGCAATTTGAGCCGAGCACCTTAGCCCCCATCCCAGCACATAATGGCTCCAGGGCAAGGTGTGGGGCAGATGGGAGGTGTCAGGTGACCTGCCATTATCCTGCCACCAGCCTGCCATTATCCTGCCACCAGCCTGCCATTATCCTGCCACCAGCCTGCAGTTCAGCTCCTGCCATTTAAGAATCAGCCTTTGTGTTACCGCCCAGCTCTTAACTCCAGGTAGGCCCTGGGGAGAGGGTGAAGGTGTAACTATCCCTGCGTCACAAATGGAGAAACTGGGGTGCAGCAGTCATGCTCTCTCTCCCCAGAGACAACGGGAAGGGTAGGAGGGAGGTATTAGCACATGCCCGTTGCATTGAATTCGTCACAAGCCCTGCACCCATGAGAGGCCCCTTGCTTCCAGGTGATCCTGCTGCTGACTGTAGCTCTTACAAATCCCTCTGAGAACCTTCTCGTGGTTGCAGGGGAAGCGGTCCATTCTCTCCAGCCTTTCTGAGTTCTCAGCAATTCTACTTTGCTTAGCTTTCCTTCTGTCCCAGGGTGGTGGGTCCTGGGAAGGAAGGTGCCATCATCTTTGCACACCTGAGGGCAATGCCTGGACAATGGCTGAAGGGGACTCCAGAGAGCCAGCAGGGGCCAGGGCACACAGTTCAGACTTCCAGCCTGACAGGGACGCTTAGCGGTTTGCCGTGGGGAAGGGCAGATGGAGTTAAAGCTTAGAAGGCTTCTCTAACATTGCAATTGACCTGCCCTGAGGAGCTGCCACTCAAGAGGCGGCCTGATGTTTATATGAATTCCACAGAGTTTAGACTGTCTTTGAGAAATTGTATGCCCTTTTGCTTATCCTGGATTGTCCTTTAAACTTTAAGGGGGAGGCAAACGATGGGGAGGGAAAAGGAACTTTGGCATTAGGAGGTCTGACTCCTCTATTACATGCAGAGCAGCTTTGGGCAAATCGCCTAACATCTCCTGGGCCCAGTTTATTCCTTTGGAATGCAGGTTGTGATCAAACTGACTGCACAAGGTGATAGTGAGGAAGGTTCTGTAAGGTGCGCCCCCTGCTAGGTACAAGCCCACTCCTGATTCTACAGACTTGCTCATGGCTCCTCTTGGCTGGTCCTTGAGGTTTGAGGGTTTCAGGAGGTTGTCCCCTCCTCCTGCTCTTCCTGAGCCCTGAGTCAGGCGCACTGGCCTGAATCCAGCTCTGCCCCTTCCCAGCCATGTGGTGCTGGGCAAGTTAATGAATTGTTCCGAGTCTTGGTTTCCTCATCTGTAAAATGGGGAGAAGATGATCTACTTCGTAGGGTTGTTGGTGAGGATTAAATGAAATGATGCATGTGATGTGCCTGGCTTGGTGCTTGACATGCAGAGGAGTTTAGTGGGTGAGAATCAGTGCCCTCAGCTCCAGTTACCTGGAGGCCTGGGGAGCAGAACTCCACGCGGTGTTCCAGGGGGATCTGCGCCGAGGTTCTATACAAGGGCAGCATTGAGCATTCGCATTTGTTCTGGATGCTCCGATGATAACCAGCCTCGCACCCCTGGCAAAGATCTCTTAGATCTCTTTCCTGTGAACTCTGAACTCATGATCCTATAAATAGTGCTTTAATCATACCTCAGTGACTTCTCTGCATCTATTACTTCGTGGTTGCATAACCTGGAGCTCCTTTCCCACTTCTCTGCCCACTCGCATAACTCTGTGTGTGCTTTGTCAAGTTCTTCCTTGCTGGGATGCCATTTGCTAGAACAGGCTGTGTTTACCGTGGAAGGAGCACAAGCCTTGGAATCCTGAAGCCCGGGTCTTCATCTGCTTCTGCTGCTCTCAGGCCTGAGGCCTTAGGCAAGTTATTTAACCATTGAAATCCTCAATTTCATGTGTGTGAAAAAGTGAGAAAGAGAGGGAGAGAGATTCAATAAGTCTTCCTCCTAATGAGCCCAAAATATGCTTAGCGTTAGCACATTGCCTGGTGTGTAGCAAGAGTGGGATGCTGGTTAGCCGTAATAATAATAACAGCAGTAACACTGTATCCATTCAGTAAGGCACCTTTCTGGGGGCTGGAGATACAGCAGTGAACAAGAGGCAAAGTTCGTGTGCCATGGAGCATATATTCTATTATTTTTATTAATTATTAACAACGATATTAAAATAGAACTTCGCAAGTGCATGACATAGTAGATACTCAAAAATTATTCATTATTAATGGGAAAGAGCTTTGTAGAGGGCCTGGCACGTATGTAACAGGAGCTGAACAAACGGTGGCTAATTTATGATTTCGTAGGCCAAGGGGCCTGACTTCAGGAGGGGACTCTATGGACTAAGTGCATTTGGGGAGAGTGACCAGGGCAGTTAGGGGACCCGAAGGGATGTCACGTAAACTGTGTGAACTCTGCAGGGCAGAGAAGCAAGGACCAAAGGGTTATGAACATGGTCCTTTAAAATGTGTATGGCGTCTCGAGGACAAGGCAGAGGACCACGCAAAGGAGGAATGTCGGAAGTCACAGAGAGCCCTTTCTCTTGGCAAAGAGAAGGTTGTTTTAAGCAACCAGAGTTTCTAGAAGGTGTATGAATAGAAGCTGGATTGGATTGTGAAGGAGGTTTCTGCAGCAGCCAAGGGGAGGGCCAGATAAGGGCCATGCACACTCCTGGGGGATTCTCCTGAGTACCCCTGCCGCCCTCTGGGCAGTGTAGCCAGGGGAGGGTGGGGCAGAGCGGGCGAGGGGGTGAGGGCATGGTCCTTTTGGACACTGCAGCTCTGTTTCTTTCTCTGTGTTCCAGGCGGGGGTCTGCATTAGACTCAGCGGGGCAAAGGGCTCAGAGGCCACAATGTACTTGGGGAGACCACTTGCCTAGAAGACCTTAAGGTTCTTTCTGAAGAGTTTGCATTTAGCCCGAAACTCCTCATGTCTCCTGCCACGGATAAGACTAGTCCTGGCCTGATTCACTCACAGTATTCTCTCTTTAGGTCAATTTTCTATTCTTAATGGTCTCCTGGTAACTTGGGTTTTTTTTTTCCCAAGCAGCATTGGGTATGAAACTTTATCTTAGTCTTCTTAAAAGTCTAAGATAATTATAGACACTGGTTGTCCCTTTGTTCTTGGCTGAGCGACCCTTTCCAAGTCACTAACCTCTTTGAGCCTTGATTTCCTTGTCTGTAGAATGAGGATTACAAGGGCTCAGAGAGTTGGTATCAGACTCAAGGCAGAGTCTGGACGTGAAAGTGTCTCAGATCACAACACGCTGCCCTTGTGGTATTAGGTTAGAGATGAAATGTTGCCACTGTTATTCTCTTTAAGGCCACCAGTGACTCCTACTTGTCAAGATGGATCGGTCCTCCCAGAAGCCTGACAAGGCCCTCCTCCTCCTCTCTGGCAACTGGGGATGTGGTCACGGGTGATGTCCCCAGTGTCAGGGTGAAAATGGGATGAGAGCGATGTGGCTGACCTCAGCTATAATTGTCCCCTTCTTGTTGACATCAGTGGGTGAGCGAGTGTCTTGCTCTGCCTGGGGTGAGGGAAAAGCAGCTCACTTCCCCTGTCCTTCTGTGCATCACACGGGACTGAGGGCCTGGATGTTGCGGAGTCTTCCCGAATCTTCCGCAGCATCTGGCCAGTACCTAGCGTATCGTAGATGTTCAGGGCACACGTGCTGAGTGAATGAATGAGTGCCTGCAGATCGTAGAGAAGAGATTGAGATCGCAGGAAATGCTTAAAGCATTGATCGGCTCAACCGCCCCGGTGGGCAAATCTCAGACTGATATGCAGGATACTTTGTGACAGCGGACACCACTGCCACCTCTGGGCAGGGGCCATCTCAGTCTCTCACGCTCTTCCTCAAGTGTTCTTTTCATCTGCTGCCCTGTGGAAGTTTCTGGTTGCGCGTGGATTATGCCAGGAAGCTGGGATCTGCTCTGTAAGCCGGAGGGAGAGAGGGCTGTTGCCGTTTTGAGTCTTGTTTACAAATTTCTCTGCTGCCGTCACAATGGTTAGTCAGAACACGGGCCGGAAGGTGGAGTCAGACGTGCCGCAGGGGGATTGCCACAGTGGCTGTGCTCTGACTCTGCCCCTTCCCTGTCACTGGGGTTTCCAGGCAGGCTCACGCCCATACCCGCCTCATACCTAGCCCCGTCTCGGATGAAAACGCCTTAGTGACACCTCAGGTAGAATCGGGCATGTTTTCCAATTGAACTTGGCGCGAACCCTGTTTTCAGGGTCAGATAAATCAGAAACTACTTCTAGGGGATTCTGTCTTCGATCATTTATCTGTCATTCATTCGTTCACAAGCATTTACCAAGTGCCTTTCTCATGCCAGGCTTTGGTCTAGGTTTGGGACCAAAAGACAGAAAAGACATAGACACTGTCCTCAAGAAGCTCCCAGTCTGGTGGCAGCAGGTTTATAAAAAATATGACTGAGGAATGAGTTTTTAGATTTGGGGAAGTTTACATCTTGGGGAATCATTGCTTGGGAACTGGAAGTGTTTTATTGAGGCCGATGTTTTCACTAAGCAGACTGAGGGCAGAAGAGGTACCTGGGAAATCTGAGGCAGGTTTTATGACAATTTTTAAGCCCAAGAGCATTTGTCTCCTGCAGTCTTGGGTTGGTTCTGGGGCTTTTTGAGAGTTCCTGAGCCCCGTTTTTGGCCTGTTCTTCTCGTCTCTCCCCTTTCACACTTCCCTCTCTCCTCATTTCTCACATTCAGCTCCTCAGACGTCGCAGGATTTGGCACGGAGCTAGGCTGGGGAGGGAAGAGTGTTTGTTGCAATGACAGCTGGGCTCTCAGCTGCACTGAAGGAAAGCAGAGAGGAGGAGAGAGGCCTGGGGCGCACACGGGAGACCTGACTTCCAAATCCCTTCTCCAGGTCAGCACCCAGGCACAGAGCTCGACCCCCAAGATCTGGAGGGAAGAGCCCTGGGAGATGGAGAGAGCTGGGAGACTCTGCTTCTGCTTTGATTTAGCCTCAGCTCCTCTGACCCCCCCCCCCGCCCCCAGCAAGGCCCTGTGCCCTGGATAGGCCTCTCAGCTTCCTGTGTTGTGTCACAGCATATATCTCAGTTAAACGTGAGTTTGTGTGATCGCTGGCTAGTATCCCTCCCTCGTCACCCTCCACTCTCTCTAGACTCTGAGCTCCACAAGAGCAGGGTCCATGTTTGCTTTCTCTCCCCAGCCAGCGAGTCCCCAGTGCCTGGCACAGGTGAGGCATGCCGCCTTTCTGTGGGATGAATACGCAGAGCTGGACTCCTGCTGCCCTGCCTGCTGGGGAAGGGTGGCCTGTGCCATGTTCTGGAGGTGGCTGAGCGCAGCCCCACTGAGCTCCAGGGCATGGTGGGGACCCTGCACCCGAGCTCAGGGGAGGGGCCTGCCTGGCCACCCATGGGTGCCAGACCTCAGACTGTCCTCTCTCTCCTCCCTGTGCCCCTCGATCCAGCCACGGCACGTGACGCCCTTGTCCCTATACTCCCACTGTCTTGCTGTTCACGTGCAGTTCCCTCTGTCTGGGGCACCCTCCCCACCTTCTCTGCCTGGAGAGAGCCTGCTCATCCTTCAAAGCCCAGTGCAAATATTGTCTCTCCTGGGACATCTCCCCGACCTGTCTAGAGAGAATCTACCGCCTTCTTGGCTTCGGAGGGACCTTGTCATCACCACCGGTATTATACTTGTCACACTGTCCTTTCTGAGCATCTCCATGGTGGAAGCTAGGCACTGTATCCTCCTAACTCCCATTTAGAGGCTGGCCAATGGCAGGAGCTGATTAAATGTAGTTGGCTGGCTGGAGCTTCTTTGGGGGTCACAGCGACACCAGGTTCCCTCATTCAGGTGGCGAGGGGTGCAGGAGAGCAGCTGGGCAAGCAGCCCCTCTTTGCCCATCTTGCCCCCTAGGGGCTTTCCACTGCCCAGCCCACTGTTTGCCACCTCAGAGCCCTGGAGGCCACCACTGGGGCTGAGTGGGCAGCTGGGCTCCATGCCCCGGTCTGGGTGGACCCTGCAGCACTCCCAGACCCCTGCAGCCTTCAGGCTGACCTGCTGACTGCCACATTCCTGAGCCCCAGACAAGCCCAGACAAGTCCCCGAGTCTATGCCAGGCTGGCAAACAGCAGAAGAGGTGGTAAGGAGGACCATTGCCCCCAGAGTGGCTAGAAGGGGCTAGAAAGGGTGGGCTAACCTCAGGTGTCAATGCCTTCTTTGTGGCTGCTGGTGTGTTTGGGGCCACCAGGGCAGTAATGAGTCAAGGCCAGGATGACCAGTCACAGAGCCCGTGATTTCCCTCCAAGCCTCCGATACAGAGTAGATATCGAGGGACACATTTCTCTCGGAGACAAAGTTTGGGCTCCGATCTCTGCTTGGGGCCGTCCCCGGCTTCAGCTGTCCCTGGGCATACTCGGTTTAATGGGTTCCAGGGAGAACCATTGTGCAGACCTTGTCGCAGGGAGGGGCCTGTGGGTATGGAAGGAGGCAGGGAGGGGCATGAGCTGTCCCATTCTCTCCCTAGGGCTGGGAGCTATGGTTGTCCTGGCCTCATTAGAGGGCAATGACAGGGTAATTAGGCGCAGGTGGTTTAATGGCTAGCTCGGGGGCCAGAGGCTCCCTGGATCCTACCCTGGAGACTGGCCATGCTGCTGCCTTGCCTTTGGGGCCCACCTGCCCTCTTTCACGCATACAGTCATGCCTAACTCCTTCCCTGGGTGGCAAAGGGTCAGTGTCGGATGTGCCATCCATGATGAAAGTGAATTTATCTTTTTTTTTTTTTTTGAGACAAGAGTCTCACTGTGTTACCCAGGCTAGAGTGCCGTGGCATCAGCCTAGCTCACGGCAACCTCAAACTCCTGGGCTCAAGCGATCCTCCTGCCTCAGCCTCCCGAGTAGCTGGGACTACAGGCATGCACCACCATGCCCGGCTAATTTTTTCTAGATATTTTTAGTTGTCCGATTAATTTCTTTCTATTTTTAGTAGAGACGGGGTCTCGCTCTTGCTCAGGCTGGTTTTGAACTCCTGAGCTCAAACAATCCGCCTGCCTCGGCCTCCCAGAGTGCTAGGATTACAGGCGTGAGCCACCGCGCCCGGCCGAAAGTGAATTTATCTTTGGTCATGAGTTTTTACGTTTGTACAGGGTGTCATGGTTTCCAGCACTTATTTACTATATGAGCCCATTCAGTCTCTGCACTTACCCTGTGTGTGCATGGGGGTGCTGTGCACCCTATTATTTCCACTTATAGGGGAAAAATGAGTCTTAGAAAGATTAAAGTCTCAAGACAGCACAGCTGATAAGGGAGCCAGCCTCTAAGTCTCTTTTTTTGTTTGTTTGTTTGTTTTGAGACAGGGTCTTGCTCTGTTGTCCAGGCTGGAGTAGTGTAGTGCCGTCATCATAGCTATTAGCTCACGGTAGCCTTGAACTCTTGGGCTTAAGCGATCCTCCTGCCTTGGCCTCCCAAGTAGCTGGTACTACAGGTGCACGACACCCCACCTGGCCCCTTTTAGCCTTTTGATTCTATGGTTCATGCTGCAGTAATCTGCTCTAGAAACTCCCTTTTCTGTTGCTCCCCCAAGAGGCAGCCCAGGGCTCCTTGGTGTCACCCAGAAGCAGCTCAGCTCGGCAGGCTGCACTGCTGCTTCCCTCCCCTCTCCTGCAGTCCCAGGGGATGGGGCTTCTCTGCACACAGGCTGAGCTTCTAGGGCACCTCCTTGGACGGGAAAGCAGCAAGCTGGCGCGTTGATGCTGGCTCAATTCCAGCATAAAGCAGGCAAACCCTTTCTGACCCTCAACTACCCTGGCACGGAGCTAGCTCTTGCCAGACTTTTTGGAAGAGTCTTGTGGGAAAGGCTGCGGCTGGGAGTCAGGAGACAGCCATCTGAGGGGCCCCCGCAGGTCACATCCTCCCCCTTAAATAGCTGCTCCTCCTTCCCTTCTTTCACCTTCTCTTTCCCTTTGGTTGCTGCGAAATTGCTGTGTCTTGGCCAAGAGCTGGAGAATGAAGACACCCTGGGTTCCACCTCAGACCCAGCTATTGTCTCTTCCCCTCCCTGGGCCTCAGTCATCCACCTTGAAAGATGGGACCCATTCTCTTTGCCCCAGGAGAGCGAAGACACTCTGGGTGTTCAGAGGAGGAGGAGAGAGGGTGAGGGCATGAAGACAGACCAAGCATAAGATCTTCACAAACACTCTAGATCATTCTGAGGCATCTCCGCACCATTTTCTTTGAAAAGGAGTCAGTTTTCCCAGGGAGTGGCAGAGGGACATAGTGGCATCAAAACAGCCACTTGCCCTTGGAAAAATAGTGCCGACCTCTAGCCAACAGGCCAGGAGACCCTGGGCAGAAGAGCATGCAGCACTGGGGGGGAACCGTCAGAAAGGATAGCCCTGGCCTCTGTGCCCCAGCTTCCTGGGTGGGCTGGGCCAGGGACTGCTGGCAGTGGGGGTGAGAAGAGGGCAGGTGTGTATAAGACATGTAAGGGGATGGGATGTGGGGGTGATTCAGCTATGACCTCTTTTTTAACCTGGAAGGAGTCGCGAAATTCTCAGCTGATGACTTCTCAGGCTGCTTGAAGGGCCCTTTATGGGGAAACCCACCCTCCCCCCAGTCTCGGGAGCAGAGGGCCCCCACACTCACCATGCTGGCTCCGCGATCTTCCAGATTTCCCTACAGCCTGGGGCTGAGACTGGCGACTCAAGTCAGGCGGAGGCCTCCCCACACCTGGCCAGCAGGTCAGAAATCCCTGCTCAGCACTGGCTGGAAGAGGCCTCAGTGCAGGGCAGGCCTTGGTCCCTCATGTCCAGCATCCCTGTCCCCTTAGCAAGCCGGCTGCCTCCCACACCGCTGTATTCCGGGAGTGATTTGGGAACTGTGGGGTGGGTGGATTAAAACAACCCTCCAGGTGAAGTTGCCAAACTGGAATGATTATGTGTCTTGTAACCTGACACCCGCCTTAGGGGCTGGAACACCTGGAGTCATTCATGGGCCCTTTGGCCTCAGAACAGGTGACACACCTAAGATGTCATAAAAGCCTTCCCGCCTGAGTGACTTCCACCCAACCGGGTGGTGGTTGAGGGTGATGTCAAAAGTCCCCCCCCCACCCTGTCCCAGCTGCATGACTTCTCACTGTGTAGATGCTTTTGTTTGGAGTTGTGGAAAGTTGTAGGAGGCTGGGGGTTGGATGACAGGATTTGCTGCTCAGTAGAATGGGTTGCTGCTATGCGTGGAATAACAGGATTGAGAAGTCCATGGAGAAGGGGAGGGTTTCTTCTTAAAGGAGGTGGGATATATCTGCTTTCCCTGGGTTCCAGAAGCGAAGCCGCCCTGCACAGGGCTAATTAACATGCCACATACCAGCCAGTGTCCCTCCCAACTGCTCTTGACCCTGCCTCGGTAAATATTGTGAAAATCACTGTTGGTGCCATGGCTAGGGCCCGAGTCTCCTCTTCTACAGGGTCATTTCTGAATTACGTCCCACCACATCCTGACGCCTGGCTCTGCCCCCTGCCTAGGGGGTGTGCAAGGTGTAACCTTGGAACCACAGACTGTAGAACTGGCAGGGACTTGGGGAACTGTTCACTCCATTCCTCCATTCTGTGGGTGATGAAACTAAACTCCAGAAAGGCAAAGTCAATTACCCAAGCTCGAGTAGTATATTAGCATCTGATTCCAAACCAGTCCATATCTTCTTCCATTTCTCGGTCCTGGCCTTCCCAGGAGAGCAGCCCAGGGTAGACTCGTGTATCGGCCCTTCCACTGATAATGTGCGTCTATGTGCCGTCTCCTTCATTCTCACAATCCCATGAGGAATATTTCATTCCCATTTGACAGTTGAGGAAAGTATAGCTCATGGAGATGAAGTAGTTTTTGGCAGAATTGGGGCTGGAACCTGGTTCCCCCATCTCTGCCAGCCATGTGCACAGACTCAATGGAACACAAGTGTCTGAAAGCCCTGGGTACACGGTCCATGGAAGACCCCAGAAATGTCTGCGCGGGGGGAGGAATACCAGGTAGATTTGACTGATTGTTGGCCAAATCTTGGCTGATCAGTGAGGTGTGGTCTTGGGCTTGTGTCTGAGTAGCAGAGATCTGAGGCTGTCCTGGAGGGGCCCTGGAGCCAATAGGGCCCTATCCCTTCCCCACTCTAGGGTGGTGGCCTTTAGAATTGGAAGTTTGGGACAAAGTCAAGAGCCTGTGATCCCAGAACAAGTGACCTTAGGATACAGGGCTGTGAAGATGCAGGCAGGCACTTCCCTTCTAAGAAGGACTCTGGCAGTGGGGCAGTGAGACGTCAGCGGGCCACCCTGAGCCGAGGCTTCCCTTGTCTTGGCTCCTCTATGTGCCAGGTGAAATGTCTGGCCCACAGGTCTGCGTTTCCTGGCACTCAGGTGATGAACCAGGAAAGAGGTAGCTGCCTGGGCAAGAAGGCTGGTGGGCGTGGCTGGTTGGAGGGACGATGACTCAGCCCTCCTGGCTCCAGCTCCCAGTTGGCTCTGGGAGCTTGCAGAGAGGCCTGGGAAGAAGGCAGGTGGGCAGGACTGGGCAGGGCTGCTGTGATGCCCAGGGTAGGGGACTGCCAGGTTTACAGGTGGAGGCACAGTGGCTTGGAGAGAGCAGGAGCCCACTCCCTCCAGGCGCCAGGGGCCATGTCCAGGCCAGACATCCATCCTTGCAGAGGAAGCCTCAGATCCCTCTGCCCTGTCCCTTTCCCACCCATCTCTTTAGACTCTCCTTTTGTTTTTCCTCCTCTTTTTCTTTTTCCTCCCCTTTTATCTCTTCATGTCTTTTTCTAACAACTTTTTCTCTTCCTTCTTCCCTTTCCTCTTCTGTTTCCGGCATGTGTGTCAAGATCAGAGGTGGTTACCATGAAGCTAAGGAAGCCACACAGCCTGTCACTCGCGTGGCTCCTCTGGGTCCTGGGAAAGGTCCCAGCAACATGTTCACGCAGCCACATGTCTCTGTGAATTTTGCTAGAGATGTCTTTGGTATACTCCTTCTTAAATAAGGCTCTTCAAAATGTGTAAGCTCAGGCCTCATAAAACCTGCAACTTCCTTGGTCAAGAGCATGAGCTCTAGTAGCTGGAGTCCTGTGTCCTCATCTCAACCGCTAATTATTAGTGTGACTGCGGGCATTTTATCTAATCCTCCTGAGTGCCTCGTCCTCATCTGTAAAGTGGGGGTAATAATAGTTCTGACTATTATTACAGAGAGTCGTGGTGAATGGAGCTGTCATCCCTCGCTCATTGCACGAGATGTGTGTGTATTGACCCGGTGCCGGAGCACTGGGGATTAGGAGGGAAACCCCGGCCTTGAACATGCACACCGCCCAGTCCACTGAAGGAGATGGGATGCATCCACAAATCACGCTAAGCTGAAAATGGTGGTCAAGTAGAGATAGAAAGAAAACACTATGGGGGGTTGGAAAACCTTTTCCATCCTTCACTGTCCTCTTCTCTTCCTTCCTCCATCCCTACCTCCCCCCACCTCCCTCCCTTCCTCCCTCTCTCCCTCGCTTCCTTCCTTCTCCCTGCCTTCATTTTTTTCCCCTAGATATTTTTACCTAGCTAAGTAATTTGTAGGTATGTTAATTGCCAGTTGTTTCTTTTCTTTTTTTCTTTTTTTTTTGAGATGGAGTCTTGCACTGTCACCCGAGCTGGAGTGCCGTGGCGTCAGCCTAGCTCAGAGCAACCTCAAACTCCTGGGCTCAAGTGATCCTCCTGCCTCAGCCTCCCAAGTAGCTGGGATTACAGGTGCGCACCACCATGCCCAGCTAATTTTTGTATTTTTAGCAGAGATGGGGTCTTACTCTTGCTCAGGCTGGTCTCGAACTCCTGAGCTCAAGCAATCCTCCCGCCTCGGCCTCCCAGAGTGCTGGGATTGCAGGTGTGAGCCACCGCGCCCGGCCCAGTTGTTTCTGACTGTACATTTGATCTATTAATAATATCAGCAGTCTCCCACTCATCCATCTATATGTGCCTCCCGTATATCCGTACATCTACCCGGCAAATATTTCCTATGATGATATCAGACAGTGTGGTCAGACCCTGCGGCTGGAGAAAATAAAGTATCTCCTGCCTTGAGGAGCTCAGTCTGCCCGTGTACTGCACTTTCCCTGTTGAAGCAGGAACCTCTGAGGGCAGCGAGCCACGGTCCTTCCCGCTCAGGGTGTGCTCATGGACCCAGCAGTGTCGACATCACCTGGGAACACCTTAGAGACGCAGAGACGCAGCACCCACCCCACCCTTACTCAGTCGGAATCTGCATCACAAGGTCCCCAGGTGATTTGCATTCACCTTAACGTTTGATAAATGCTGTTCTGGAGCTCTTCCCACGCTCAGGAGTGGGTAGAGGCTGTTATTTCTGGAGTGAGCTGAATTCAGAGACCAGAGCTTGACAGAGATGAACCCCTGGGGTTCCTTCCAGCCATGAGTCTTCCCTCTGAACCCCAGTAATTTGAGATCAGTTTCAGTGACTGGCCCTTTTGTTCAATCCTCTTCCAAGAAATTGGGGAGAGAAAGGTGCAGTGGGCGTGCGTGAGCCGGCAACAGCCCGGGATCGCCCGCGCCAAGCAGCTCTGGAATTAGCACGCAGGGAATGCAGTGCCTGTCCCACAGGGGACCATGGGGGCACGGGGGGTGAGGGGGAGCTCACTGTGAGGGGTGCGAGCAGGCTCTCGGCTGACTTGCTAACTTTCCAGAGAGGATTTTCACTGCGTAGCACCCCTCAGACATGGTGTAGGCTCAGAGGCGGTGAATTGAGCTTCAAATATCTGCATCAAAGACGTGGGAAATACAGAATCCCAAACCTGATCCCAGCCCTGACCCCAGTCACCTCTGCTGGGCGGGAGCTGGCCTTCCACTTGTGGCTCTGCCATTCTACACGTGTGTGACCTGAGGCTGGGGGCGGAGGGCAAGAGCGAAGACAGGCATGAGCCTGACAGAATGACAGGACACGATTGCTTCAAACGAGCCACACGCAGTAAAGAAACAGCTACCATATAATGTGTGCTCCCTTGTGCCAGGCTCTCATGCCTGTGGGAAGAAGTCGCACTGCCTCATTTTGTCCTTGCAGCCACCGTGTAATGAGGCTGCTCCTGTTACCTCCATTTCACAAAGGAGGAGACTGAGGCTCAGGCATGGTTGGGGTCCAGGTTGGTGTAACCTGGGACGCCTAGGCCCTCTGCACCACACCATGGCACGGGTCGTGGAGAGGGTCAGCAATGGCCTCTGCACTCCTCCAGGGGTCTCTGAAAAGCCACTCAGGCCTCTGTGGTGCCAGAGCCCTGCATGGGCCTGCCTGGGGGCCAGGGGGCAGTTTCCATGCTGCCCGTGTGATTTGACAGCAGTCTCAGTCGAAGACCTTTCATTCAGCCCTCTCCCCTTAAACCAGGCAGAGAATGAATTTCAGATTATTTCCGAGTCCAGCCCCTTTCTTTTCGTCTGTCTCTCAGCAGCCCAGTGGTTAGAAGTCATAGGGAGGGCAATGGAGCGGGGAGACACCGCTTTTCATTGTGACTGTGCTATAGATTCCAGACCGGGAACATACAGTACTGTGACAATCGTTTTTTTTTCTTTTTTTAAAGAATCTGGCTAGAAAGGAAATAATGTAGATTTACTTTATTACATTTATTTTCTCGGGTTCTGGATAAGAAACAACACATCCAGGCTGGGCGTGGTGGCTCACGCCTGTAATCCTAGCACTCTTGGGAGGCCAAGGGGGATGGATTGCTCAAGGTCAGGAGTTAGGGACCAGCCTGAGCAAGAGCGAGACCCCGTCTCTACTTAAAAATAGAAAGAAATGATCTGGACAACTAAAAAAATATATATAGAGAAAAAATTAGCCGGGCATGGTGGCGCATGCCTGTAGTCCCAGTTACTCGGGAGGCTGAGGCAGGAGGATCGCTTGAGCCCAGGAGTTTGAGGTTGCTGTGAGCTAGGCTGAAGCCCCGGCACTCACTCTAGCCAGGGCAACAGAGTAAGACTCTGTCTCAAAAAAAAAAAAAAAAAAAAAACATCCATGGGATAACCTTTTTGGGCACAGCTTTAAATCTTGGCTATAACAGCTCTGTCACCAGCTATGTTACCCTGGGCATGTTACTTAACCTCTCTGTGCCTCACTTTCCTCATCTGTAAAATGGGGACAATAATAGGACCCACTCCCAGGGCTGCTATGAGGGTTATGTGACTTAACATTTGTAAAGTGTTTACAATGGCACCTGGCACACAGTAAGTGCCATATAAATATTGTCAGTGAAGTGAAAAATTATTATTTCAGTTACAGGTTAAATGAATCACTACTTCAAAATGTATTTTTTGATTACTGTGTGCTGTATATTCTGTACTCTTCATTAATTCTTCCTTGCTTCATCAACAGTCCAGGAGGGAGAGAAACAGAGAGAGACAAACTCTTCTTTTATATGAATGTCCTTTTATGAGGAACCAACTCTGGACAGAGAAAAACTCTCTCCTTTTACCTGAGCATCCTTTCATAAGCCACTAAGTCCTGCAATATGGGCATTAATCCACTCACTCCGCCCTCAGGAACTAATCACCTCTCATTAGGCCCCACCTCCCAACATGGCTTCACTGGGGATTGTTTCCAACACGTGACTTTTGGGGGACACATTCAACCCGTAGCAGTGATCTAGCTAAAACAGTCTCTCAAGTGTTTATAGCGCCCCTGTGCTGGGCTCTCTGGGAGAGATCTCCTTTGTCTTTATATCCTTGGCACCAGCACAGTGCCTGGCACACAAAAAGTGCTTCAGTGTTGGTTGTGTAAATTTAATTTAAAACACAACTCCTGGGCTGAGTGCGGTGGCTCATGCCTGTAATCCTAGCACTCTGGGAGGCTGAGGCGGGAGGATTGCTGAAGGCCAGAATTTCGAGACCGACCTGAGCAAGAGCAAGGCCCTGTGTCTATATAAAATAGAAAAATCAGTGGGTGTGGCGATATGAGCCTGTAGTCCTAGCTACTCTGGAGCCCAGGAGTTTGAGGTTGCAGTGATCTATGCTGATGCCACTGCACTCTAGCCTGGGTAAGAGAGCAAGACCCTGTCTCAGGAAAAAAACCCAAAAACAAACCACAACTCCTGCCACAGAGGAAAATAATTCTGGCGGTAGTGTAGGGGAGAGGTAGGAGGACCAGGTTAGAGGCAGGTGGAGTAGTCCAGGTGAGGATGAAGAAGGCCTTAATTAAAGCATGGTTCACAGGGTTGAAGATAAAGAAGAGGAAGGGAAATGTTATTTGACATAAAAATAATTATTATTATAATTGTTAATTATTTATCTACTCTGTGTTGTGCTATGTAGATCTAATTTTGTCTTGCTAACCTTTCAAACTAAGCCTTAATGCTCCCATTTTGCAGATGAAGGGACCGAGGGACTGGCTGGGTGCCACACAGCCCGTACTTGGCAGGCAGATGGGACGAGGCAGGACGCTGGGCTACTGGAGGTTAGAGATGCTGGCGCAGAATCCGAGGCCCGGCTGGTAGGGGATTGGGGGTGACTCAGGTTTCCATATGGCTGATGGAGTCAATGGTGGGCCATTAACAAATGAGTTCATTGGGTTGACCCCGTTGGAAGAGAGAATGCTTTTAGATTGTCTATGGCCAGGCCCCACGGATGATAATTTATTGATAATGCTGGTGCCTCCGGCTTAACTGAGTGCTTTTGGCAACAGAGAGATGCTTGGGGAGAAGTGCAGCCCCTGGGTGGCACTGGGCCTCTGGGAGGCTGCCGGAAACGCAGACACAGTGCCGCCAGGTGGTGGAAGCTCACCGCCCATCCCGGCTTCCCCTCTTTTCCAAATAGCCTTTGTCTTCCGCCTGAAAGGCCATCGGTGAACAGTGCTGTGTGAGGTTCCACCTGCAGACACCATCCTGGACGCCCCTCCCTAGTCCTCCCTTCTCCTTCATCTTCTCCCCTGCCCGTCCCCCAGGTTGCCCGCAGAGGAGTGGGTGCAAGGTCAGAACGAAAGTTCTTAAACCTGAGATCCTCAGGCACAGACTGTCCCTTGACTTCATCCCTGTCTCTGTGACACCCTCTCATTCGTCAGGTAGCTACTGAGCACCTGCAGGGTGCTGCACGCGGAGAACATAAGGACGAGTGAGGCACCATCCCCTGCCCTGGAAGCTCCTTACCAGGCCTGGGAGGGGGAATTGACACAGACATCGCACTGCGATCCCGCTGGCAGAGGCCAAGATGAAAGAACTGACACGGCTGGAGGTTTGGGGCAGCGTCCCCAAGGTGGTAACATTTGAACTGAGCTTGTGAGGATGAACAGGACTTTGTCAAGAGGAAAACCATGGGCATGATAGAGAAAGGGTATCTGGCCCAGAAAAGAGGCGGTGTGTGCTCCTGGAAACAGAGAATAATCCCACAGCCACTTCCCGAGCACCCTCTCTGTGCCAGCCGTGTGCGAGGGCTGGGAGATGGGTAATACGTGGCCCCGATGATGAGAAACTCTCACAAAACACGTCTTCTTTTGAACGATGTCTTCGAAGGACCTGTACATAACTAAGAAATTTGGGCACAGACCTATGTACAGACTAGGAGTCCCCAAACTAGGGTTATTGAGCCCAGAAATTATCACGCAAGATGACCCATTGGGATAGGAGAAAAAAATGCCGAAATTTCTATTTACGTGTATTTCTTAATCAAAACCAAAAAAAGTATTTAAGCTTTTCTAACATTTAATGTACGAGCTGGCCCTGGCGCCTGCACTTGGTCTCCGCGTCAGCAGCTCACAAGTTGCGTGCGTCTGGGAGGGACGTGCAGTGGATTTATCAGTGATCTGATCTAGTGTAAGCTAAATTAACCCTCTCGCAATGGACAAAGTACTTGTGAAAAGATTCTGGGGATTAAGAGAAAGCAGTGATGCTGGTAGAGGCAATAACAAGAAAGTGGCAAGGCTCTTGCTGCCCCCCTCTCGGAAGGGGCTCTTCATTGTCCTCCCATCTTGAGTTAAAAATTGTAACAATCTAATCATGCCCTCAAAATTAAAAATTATCGAGATAATTTGAAATATAGATTCAAACTATATTAATAATGCTCTTTCTCCAAAGGCTAATTATGCTTCAGATACTGGCTAATGATGGTAGTGCGTGCAAACACAGTGTAGACGTAAACAAACAGACACACATTAGAGATGTGTGCCAACATCTTCTTGTTGCTGACGGGGATCAAAGAAGTTTGGAGATCACAGCTCTAGGCACTAAGGAGCCAGTAGGAGTTGTTTCAGCAGAAGGGTGACTTGTTTATTTCTGTTTTGTTTATTTTGAAAGATCTCCCTGACAGCTGTGTGGAGGGAGAGGCTGGGGTAGGACAAAAGCAGGGACTCGTACAGAAGTCCCGTGAGAGAAGAGGAGGTCCCGAACCCAGGTTAGGGGAACCAGGAGAGCAGGGAGAAGTTCCAGGCATGAGGTGGACTGGGTGACTAACTAGATTTGGAAAACCAGGGTGGGGGGATCCAGGGTGATTTCCAGTCTCTGGGTGAACAGGTGAATAGTGGTACCACTTACCAAGGTGGTGAACAGAGGTGAGGAGTGGGTTTGGGGAGGAAGATGAAGAGTCTGGGTCTGAACAGGGTGAGTCATAGGAGCCAGAGAGAACCTTGGAGGGAGCTTTCCTGCTCAGTCAGACTCCTGGGGGTCCCATGGCTGGTTTGGGGCTGCAGCCACTTCTTCCCTAGGCAGGGCCTGGGTGAGTGACGGTGATGGTAGCTCTCGAAGAAACTGAAATGAGTAAATCGGGAAGTAATGGTGTCTTCTGTCCGGATCCCCTGGTTCTACCCAGGCCACTGGGTGCTGTGTCCCAGGGATCTGACCCTGACCACCCCCTATATCTCACTTCTGGGAAACACCCAAAGCGGAGGTACCCCGTCTTCCTCCTCCTCTGAACCAGCTTGGATATGACCAGGCTCACACTTACCCTCGGTGCTCTGGGCCAAAGCGTGGGGAAAGCCTGCTTAGGCTGGGAGTGCCCTTGCTGTCATCGTCAGTGCTGAGATAAGCTAAGTGAAAGACAGAGGAGGAGGGGGTGAGGCACAGTGGGGTGTGGGTGCTATGCACCTGCCAAGGCTGGGCAGGGACAGGTGTCTGACCGCGGAGAAGGGCTCTTCTGTGGCCGGGCTTCAGAACAGAAATACTCAATCTGGCCTGATCTGGTCATTTCTGAATTGGAATCAGGGTGTGCTTGCCTGAGAGTCCACTAGGGGCTTGACCTGGAGAAAGCTAGCATGACTCTGGGGATGGCACCTGGGACCACCAGCTCGACTCTGGCAGGACCTTGGGGTCTGTGTCTATGGGGAGAAAGGTGTGTGAAATCAGTGGCAGGTTGGTGGTCATCTCATCTCCCATTTATAAGATTTTCTTTGGCAGGGAAAGGACGAGCAATACAGATAGGCAAAAAGATTCAAAGTAAGAGGGTAGGGAAGACTTTGAAATAAAGACAGAAAAATGGACGTGAGAGAGAGAGAGACAGAAAAAAGAGACTAGAAAGGCAAGTAGAAAATGAGCAACTGAAAGAAATAGAAGAGTGGAAGGAATTAAGAGAGAGAAATCAGACAGTGAGGGGGATGGCAGACGGAAGTCGACGAAGAGGCAGAAACTCAGAGACATGGAGGAGACAGAGGCCGAGGGGGTCAGGGATGTGGAGGGAGGGACGGAGAGGGGCCTCGGATGGAGGCAGCACTCGTCCTCCCTCTTTCTTCTTTGCCCACCATATGCCTGGTTCCCAACTGCAGAACCGCAGGAGCCAGAGCCCAGTGAACTGCCTGTGTCCACTGCTGGTACCCAGCTGGGCGGTGGGAAGCAGGCAGGAGGAGCTGTCACTTTACTTCCCCTGACTTGATGCGTCAGCTCTGGGTGCCTCTCTTGACCCGCTTTTCTTTTTGATGGAACAAAACTGGAATCCTATTTGGCAGGTGATCAAGGACCTTCCAATTCAGAGGGGGAGACTGAGTCCTAATAAACTGGGACCGAGGCTGTGGGTGGGGTCATGCCCCAGGCATTGTTATTTACTCCCCAACAGCCAGGCTGTGGGCTGCAAAGGCCGGAACCCCTGGAGGAGGGAGGGCTGGTTTTGTGAAGTCAACTCATAATGGGAGGAGATACATCCTCTCAGAGGCTCAGGAGACTAACGCTTGACTCTGGCTTAGTTAGGGACACTCTCATGTCTAGAGAAAGTCATCAAAGGGGGTCCGGGGTGCAAAGGAAACAGGCTTCGTGGATCCAGGATAACCAGCGTCCAGTAGCCCAGGTTAGAGGAAGGGTCTGGGAGTGGGGCACTGGCGGGCTGTGCTTGCCAGAGGGTGGCCTCTGGGGGCCAGCGGTATCTGCGGGGTTCCCTAGAGCACAGGTGAAGTATTCCCCCACCGCCTCCACTTCCCTTGATCTCACCGTGTGCTCATCTGGTAATCCAGTTGCTGACTCCGCTTTCTTGGAACACTGATGCCAAGAAGATAACCTCAGGTGGGGACTTGCCGCTCGAGTTCCTGAAATAATTTACTATTTTTTAAAAAATCAATACATTGGCATAATCATAGCCAATTCATTAAGTGAGAACTTGCTAAATGCTTCATGTGAAGATGTCATCCAATTCTCCCAACGATCTTATGAGCCGGGCATTGTTATCTCCATTTTATAGAAGGGAAAACAGGCTCAGATCTGGTGTTTGAAGCTAGGTCTCTCGGAGGCCAAAGTCTGGTCTCTTAATCACCTCCCTGAGCCCTGGCCTGTCTGTAGCCTCTCAGTGGTCCCCACTGTGGGCAGCATGTGTCTGTCACTGAGAAGGTGGTGCAAGGGGTCCCATCTCTGGACAGGCAGAGCCAGGACCAGATGCTAGAACAGGTGATCCCGCAGAAGTGATGCTTCTGGGAGGCTGCGCCAGCCTGGGCACTGTCCCATCGGAGTCCCTCAAACCTGCTACCAGAACACTGTGATGGGAGGACACAGGGCTGGAGGGGCAACATGGATGTGTTCTCTCTGCCCTTTATTCTTAGATCAATAAAGGAAAATTAAAAGTGGAGCCGGATCTATCCAAAGGAAAAAAAGACATTCTATAATAAAGACACCTGCACTCGAATGTTTATTGCAGCACAATTCACAATTGCAAAGATGCAGAAACAACCCAAATGCCCATCAACACATGAGTGGATTAATAAAATGTGGTATGTGTATACCATGGAGTACTGCTCAACTACAAAACACAGTGGTGAACTAGCACCTCTTACATTGTACTGGATAGAGATTGAGCCCATCCTTCAAAGTGAGGTGTCATAAAGATGGAAAAACATGCACCACGTGTACTCGCCATCAAATCGGTACTGACTGACCAACACTAAGTTGTTCACATGGTAGTGATACTCACTGGGTGCCAGTAGGGGTGGGGTGAGGGGGTAAATTCACAACTAATGGAAGCAGAACGCACTGTATGGAGGAGGGACATGCTTGTAGCCCTGGCTTGGGCGGGGCAAATAGCATTACATGTAACCATAATGTTTGTACCCCATAATATCCTGAATAAATAAACATAAATAAAATAAAATAACTGGAAACAAACAAAAAAAGGGGGGGCAGGGTGAGTATCTGCCTGGGATCCAAAGGATGAGGGCCGGCCGCCAAGCAGGGGGCGTGATGGGAGGACCCGTGTCTGTCCTCGGGGCTGTCTGAAGAGAGATTTGGAAGCCAGATTGGAACCAGCATTCCAGGGGACCTGGAGCTGGCAGGGATTAGAGGGGTTAGAGGAAGGGAGCAGGGAAGGGAATAGCCAGAGGGAGTCCCTAGACTCTGGCTCTGTGGAGGGGGTTCTGGATGGCCAATGGCAGTTGCTTTTCCTGGGCACCCAGAGGAACACAGGCTGCTAAGCCTGGAAGGGAAAGACTGTCAAGGACAACCTCCCAGACCCCCTGGGAGAACCAAGTGGCCCCTCCGCATTCCCACCCTCAATGCTTCCCAGGGCTGCCTGCCCCTCCTGCCCCCCCACTGCCAGCCTGGCAAGAGAGGTTGTAACATTGGCTGAAGCCAAGCCGACTGCAGCAAAACCCTGACTCATGCCTTCTGATGCCAGCAGGTCCTATTTTGGTATTTTCCAGCTTTTTCATCAGCACCAAGAGTTAATTGCAAGAGGGCTGTGGGGAGGTAGGAGAGGGTGTTCACACTCAGAGCATGGAAAAGGGCTGGGACTCCTGTTGGTCGAGAAAGACCTCAGCCTCCCCCCATCCCTGTTCCCCACAGAAGTCATGGGGTTGGGGGGAGACCCCAGGCAGGCCATGAGAGCGGGCAGGGGAACCCAGGGGAGAGGTACATGAGTGGGGATGGTTTGGAGCGTGGGAATGGGGCTGGTGCCAAGGGGATTGAGCTTGGGTACAGCCCTAGCTGTCTCCTTGTGCCCCACCCAGTCTCCACGCCTCCTTGAGCCTCGCAGGTGGGTGTGCAGGTTCGTCTGTCAGGGCTGTGCAGCCTCCACCTGCTCCCAAGCTCAGGGCGAGGAGATAAAATGATAAAATGCTAATCAAATTCTCTGCCTCCAGGTTCTTAGCTGGCTTCAGTACTTATTTTCCCCATCATGGAGGGAGGGGGAGTTCTCTGATTCCTGGCAGGGCTGTGTGGGAGCCCTGGTTCTAGACCAGTTTATCCAGTAGGGCTGAGGACATCATGCTACGTTCCAGATCGGGGGTTCCTACCAATTCCGGGGTTCACGTGGGCCCAGAGTGAGGCAGAACTTGGGGAACCCAGACTGCTTTTCCAGGCGAGGCAGCAAAGGAACAGAGGTCAAGCACATCAGAGGGCCAGTCGAGATGGTGGGCCCAGGGCGCCCAGGGCACCCCAGTTGCTTGCCTTGGTGATGGAGCCCCCGTCGCATGCTTTGTGTTACTGATGATGGCGGCCAACTTCTGTGTAGCACTTTGCAGTTGGCAAAGTCCTTGCACTTAAGGCCCTGAGTTGGTTCTCACAGGGCTGCTCATTGTCCCACATGAGAGGGCTGAGCCCTCAGGGAGGGGCAGAGCTGCACCCCTCCAGGTCTGTGGGCTCCACGCCGGGCGCCTTCCCCTCCGCTCAGTACCCACGTGAGGAAACACCGCTCCCCTGCCCAGATGGAGACCCACCCCCTCCATGTGCCCGGGCTTCGCAGGGGACAGCGTTCTTCGCACTCTCTCTCATCACTGCTCACGTCGGCGCCATGTAAGGGATGGCCGGGGTCTGGGAGACGTTCTTAATCACCCACCCTAGTTCCTGCAGCTCCTAACCCTGGCCGTGGTAGGCTCGGAAATGCCTGGTGACTTGGACTGAAGCGGGGCCCAGAGACCCTGCCTGGGACAAACCCCAGCGTGGAGGAGCAGGGAGGGTCCCCCTCTCTGGACAAGCCCCTGGCCTGGCAAGAGTCCTCCCCCAGCTCTACTGTCAGACTCTGGGGACGTTTTTGTTCTGTGTGTCACTTGCGCCACTTGCCCTTTTTGACTCTGCTTCTCTACCAGCAAAACCTCGAAAGCACTGTGCTCTGTTTTAGGGGCCAGAAGGTGGGGCCAGGCTCTGAAACTGCCGTCTGTGCTTCCTCAGAAGGATGACGACTCCCACCTCATTTCTTCCCCTAGTCCCCGGAGCTGGTCTCTTGGTCACATGGCAGAGCAGTGTGGCCTGGAGGTAGGACGTGCTCAGTGCTCCAGCCCTCGAGTCATGGGTGGACCCAGAGGGGTGCCTGTTGGGCGCTGGGCTTTTGGCACCTGACCTGCACTGCCCCTGCTTTGATAGAGAGGTGCCTGCCCCTGAGTGTCCTCATGTTCTGAGTTTTCTTGTGTTCTCACAAGTGGGTTTCTGGTTTGGTCCCTATTCCAAGCCCCAATCCCTGGCACGTGCCTCTCACCACCCCTCCCCACCATTGGGCACCCCATTGAGAACTCCATCCTTTCTCCTTGTGTCCATGCCACGACTGCTGCCAGACACTCTCACAGCTGCCCAGCCTGTGCCTTCCCCACCTTCCCCACCTTGGGTCCATTTCCTGCTCTCCCCACTTCCCCACACACCTGGCCCTGGGGGAATACTGAACCTGGGACTGGGACAGGAGGGAAACCTCAAGGGAAGGAGGTGTGGACCCAGGGAAGGGGGACAGTGGACCACCTTGGGGGCCGAGAGGTGAGTAGCAGCCAAAGCATGCCCAGGAGCGCAAGTAAGTCCCTCTGCTTCAGGGGCACTGCAGTCCTGGCTCAACAGAACAGCCCATGGCAGGTGGACAGCCCCAGGGCACAGGTGCCTGAGACAATTTTTTAAAACAGTTACAAAACTTGTTCTAATTAGCCATCATATTGATCCTATGAAAACTGGGTCATAGGGTCAGTAGTGTTTACGCCCCTGTGGTTACCCCACTCCTGTGGCCAGATACCAAATTATAGGCTTGGATGAGCTGAAGATGAATGTCATTATTTATCTTTAAGCTGTTTGTGTTTCATTCCACAAAAATTGCCCCTTGGCATCAGAAAACCTGGTTTTCAGTGTTTCATCCCTGGGTCTTGCTCCCAACCCTTCCGGCCTCCCCGCTCCCACGCTCTCCTTCCACCTGCCCTTCTGCCTCATGCAGAATTCCTGCTCCTGACCTCGCATTTCTCTCAATCCATCGCTGTTCTCAATTCCTGGCTTTGCTTCCAGCCCCCAGGGCTAATCCCCTCAGCACACCACTCTCTTGCCAATACCCTCATCCTTGTTCTCCTGTGACACCGGGCCAGGTAAACTCTGCCCTGGAGCAAGCCAACCGCCCACCCACACCACCCCTGTGGCTGGGTGCTGAAGTCCTTCACCATGCCCATGTGACCACAGCAACAGCACCCAACGGGGCTCCCCCAGCTCCACCACTTTTGTGTGTGTCCATGGTCAGCTCCCTCTGCCATGGCTCTGTTTGTGTTGCAGGCCCCCCTCCCCAGTACTCTCAGCAGGGGTTCTGACCTCCTCCTGCACAGGGGAAGAAGAGATCCTCAGGTCGGAATGCCTTCAGTTTCTCGACTCTCCTTGTCCCTCCCTCTCCCACAGGCACGGCCACACCCAAACCCTTCCTGATCGTCCTTCAGCCTCAGTGGGGGCTGTGTCTTCATCCCCACAAAGCCTCCTGAACATCCCTCTCCCCTTCTCCTTAACAAGAGAGCTCCAGTCGGCACGTCCTTCTGTGCCTTCCATGCCTCCCTGTCTTGAGCAGGTAGGTATGTCCAAGTCTCCCTTCTTCCCAGCACAGCTATGTCATGCTCTGTGGCCACCTCTTCCCTTCACCGCTCAGCGTGGGGAGAGAGTGGCCAGCCCTTGTCACCTACACTTCTCACGGAAATGTGTGACCTTTCTATTTTGCTCCTTTCTCCACCACCGCCTTCCACCGGCATTCACTCTACAAGCCTCGGAGGTCTGGCCCCTGCCCCCTTCCTGCCAATGGAACTACTTTTGCCGAGGTAGCCTCTGTTGTTACCTATGGCAGACAGTGTTCGACGGCATCGCTTGACTTCTCTGCAGACTTGGCCTGTCTTCCTGACACCTTCGTCCCACTGTGGCTGCCCTCCTTGTTCTGGCCGGATCTTCTCCATCTCCTCCACCCAGCGTGTCGGCGTTCCTCAGGGCCCCCTCGGCGCCCTCTCTTTTGCTTGCTTATACTCCCTCCCCAGGAATCGCATCCACTTTCGAGGTTGTACCTGTCTCCTGGGCACTGCCGTCTCACAGATTAAATTTTCTAGTCCAGAGAACTCTCCTAAGCTCTAAATCTCTATCTCCATTGCCCAGTGGACATCTCTTCTTAGGGGCTGGCAGATACCTCCAACCCAACAGGACAAATGGAACTGCCTTCCCCTTGTCCCGTTTTGATCAGTGACACTGCCATCGACCCTGGTGCCTCATCAACACCCTGGGAGTTATCAGGAGTCCTCTCTCTTCCCAACTCACTACATCCAATTGATCACCCAACTCTGCTGACCCCCGCTTCCCTGTGTCCTGTCCACCTCTCCCCCATGCCCTCCCTGGGTCAGCCTCCTAGTACGTCTCTTATCCTGGTCTTGCTCCTCGACGGTCCCCCCCCACGCTGGGGCTGAAGTGAGCCATCTAAGGAGCCAACGTAATCACACCTCTCCTTGATGGAGCAGCAATGCCCCCCATGACCTGCCCCCCAATGTGACCCCCCAGCCACCTCCCCGCCACACGGAGCTTTTGGTGCCCACGATCTCTCCTGCCTCTCCACCTCCGGCCCAGAGCCCCTTCTCCCTTCGCCACCTCCTCTGCTTGGCAGCAGGCTATGAATCATCCTTCAGTTCAACACCTAGGATCGCTTCCTCGCCACCACCCCCAAATCTGGGTTCCGCGCCGGCCCCCAGCGCTCTCCGATCCCCCGTGCTTACCTTCTGTGTTGCCTGTCACTGTAGTGATCTCCCTGCCCCAGAGGTCCGTGGCTGTCTCTACTGTCCACATGTCTGGTTTCTGTGGCAAAACAGCTGTATATGATTATCGAACGAATATTTATAATTAATCAAGGAGGAATTCCTAGAAGAGGCAATCATTAGGTGGTGTTTTGTAGGCAGACATGAAATGATGTGAAAAGGAAGATGAAAATGAACTGTGCAGAGGGGAGGGGCTGGCCGACTCAGATTTCTTCAGGAGCAGGGGAAACGGAAGGACATGACTACATGTATTTAATAGGGGTGGGGGACACCAGCAGAAGGCATGCCCCCCAAAAGGCAGCACATTCAAGTATGAACACAGCACTGCACGGGCAGAACAAAGCACAACGAAGCACTGTGCCTGGTGGAGGTGGCCGGGCTGGGGTGGCGGTGGCCGTGCGTGATGCAGAGGGAATGGAGAAACTGGTGGGGTCCTTAAGCAACCAGGAATAAGGTGTGACTTTGCCATGCTGACCCCCTGTAGGATTGGGTCTCTGTTCATCCTGGCCCTGCACAAGTCCAGGTGTCTCGGAGGCCCTGGGATTTGAGGTGCCCATCCAGAGGCCAAGGCTGCCAGACTGGCCTTGGGAGCCACAGACAGGAATGTCGGACCAGCAACTGGCAGGGCTGGCCTTCTTTTGTTGGGAGCTGATCATAATCCCAAATTCCTTCATGCTTTCATGTTTCTCAAATTAATCCATTTTTAAAAATATAAATATCTTTTAAGGATTTTAAAATTATTTTTTTCTGAATTATATTTTCAGGATCTTTCTGGATTTCAACATTTGGGATTAAGGCGTTTGGGACTGTGTTTTCAGGATTATGATCCAAACCCCACTTTTCCTCTCTGAGACCCTGTAGGGAGATATGGAGACCACGTCACCGTCAGGGGAACAGGGCCTGGGCTGGGGGTCTTTGGGACCAACGGTGAGATGAGTCCTCCTAGCCCCTTCCAGGCCAAGGAAGGACAGAAATTGGAGGACATAGCCTCCAAGGGAATAAGACCCTGGTAAACACATTGCTTGAAGGGGGGGCGGGAGGGAGGTGGAAGAGCTGCGGCCTTGCCTGTTGCCTCTAGTTCTTGGGGACGGCACCATTTCAGCCACTAGGGGGCGCAGAGGCTCCAGGAATGGTTTCTGAGGACCGCTCCTTGGAGGAGTAGAATAAAGCACCTAGGAAGGCTGGCCAGAGGTGAGACATCAGGACTGAACCCTGACCTCTTAAATCACTCTGTCATTCATAGATTCATTTATTAAGGAAACATTTGTCCCGAATCCGGGAGGGGCCAGCCCTGAGCTAGGAGGCTCTGGGGATACAGAATCAGATAAGCCCATCTGGACTCCGGAGGAGCCACAGCTTGGGCTGGGAGGCGGACGCACCCTCAACACTGCACACTACACAGTTCCATGCTACATATTTGTGCTGTGACAGAGGGATATGCTGAGCATGGTGGGGCCGCCCAGGAGGGAGTGCTGATTGATTCTGGCTGGGACTTGGTGAAAGGCTTCCTACTGTTGGAAATATTTGCTGTGGGTCTTGAAGGGTGAGTAGGAGTTCACTGGGCTGAAAAGTTAGGGGAAAGGCAGGCAGGGGAACCTCATAAGCCAAAGCCTGGAGGCAGGAATGCGCTTGGCCTGTCCAAGTTTGGCCAGACAGGGGAATGCCTAGGCAGGCGTTGGGGGAGGAGGCTGGAAGGTGGAGAGCATTGGCTATCGGACTGGGGACAGATGGGGGCTTATCTCTGAGGAGATAGGAGTTCTACTTGGGAGCCAGGGAAGATTCAGCTTTTGTGGGGCCTGAAGTTTATGTGGTTTTGAGGCCTTCTTAGAAAAACAACACAAAATTAGGTAGAGGGCTTGGGAGGGTCTGTGCAAGTGAGGGGCCTGAAGCTTAGCTTATCAGCTTCCTGATGACTCCTTGCTTGCGTGGGAGACACATGGTTCACAATTGCCCTGCTTCCCTGTAGGGCTCCGGCTGCCCCCAGTAGCTCCCTACGGGCAGCAAACTGCTTTTCCTCTCCCTCCTGTCTCTCTCTCTTCTTGGGTCCCGTGGCCCTCCATGGGGCTGTGGAAGGCTGGACTCAGGAAACCGGAGTCTGGGGTTTTTTTTAGAAGAATGAGGCAGAGCTGCACTGCTGGGCGTGGGGAGGCGGGTGGCCATGACCTTTTATATTGAGTCTATGCAAATAGCACCGCCCCCCAGTTGTTCCAAAAGATGCCTTTGAATCTGACCAGCAACTCCTGTTAACGCCTTGAACAATGCACGAGTGTGTAGGGTTTTCCCTTTTGCCAAGCATTGTCACACCTCTCACGTCATCTGCGCCAGCATCATCAACATCCCAGCGAGGCAGGCAATGCTGTGGAAGGTTCATGATTGGCCTATGGACACCTGGCAGGTGACACCTCACACCCAGTACTTTCCCTGCTTCACTCTGTGCCTCTTGTTCACAGTCAGCCCGACAATACTGAAACCCAAGATGGCCCGGCCTGGACACCTGTGTGGGGAAATGAATCACTGTAGAGGCGACAGTGCTGGCTCTGGCATTCTCTGCTTCCTGCAGTGTGTTTTGATGGTAATGGTATGCACAGGTGGCGTGGAGCCAGCAGTCCCTGTGACCCTGTCTGTCTGCACTGTGGTGAGAGTTCTGCCTTTACGCCTTTCCTGGGCTGTTGGGAGAGCTCTCACCTGGGTAAAACCTCAAATTCAGGCTGTCAACTTGTGCGATGGATCTCTGAGGCTTCTCGCTGATTTGCAATATCTTCTGGGTGTTCAGATTGAGGGTCTCAGCCAGGGCAGAGGGAGGAGGGGATGGCCACTAATTCCAGCAGTCTTTAATCAAATAAGGAGTACTGAGCATCCACTTGTGGTAGACACCGTGCTGTCTCTGGGAGGGTAGAGCCGAGTCCGCTGTGGCTTTGTGCTCTCGGCTTGCTTGGGCACCCACAAGCGGCTCCAGTGTGCCAGGCACTGAGCTGGGCCGTGGGAGCCCCAGGGAGGGTGCATGAGCCACGTGCCTGAGCATGAGAAACTCCCAATCTGTTGGGGATGTCATCCTCCCTGCAAACCCAGAGAGTGCCCTCTGTGCAGTGCGAGGTCACAAAATTGGGTAGGGTACCTGCTCTGCTTCTTGTGCCACCAGCTGCAGTGAAAGGCAGAGAGCCTCTGACCTCCACAGGTCTTTTCTTGGCCCTGGATGCAGGCAGAGATGAGCCTGCCTCTCCCTCCCTCGCACATCCCCACAGAAGCGCAGAGAAAACTCTTCCCTCTCTCTTGCTTCACGACATGAGAAGAATCAGCAACGGGAGAATGGAATGAGTCAAAGCATCTTTCCTGCCCCCAGAGATCTTTTACAGAGACTTGTAGGAAGCAGACGGGGTGGGGATGGGTGGGAGGAGGTCAGTGGAGCCATTTCCTCCAGAGGGTGCACGAAGGTTTGGGAGCCTCTGGTCCAGGGTCCAGTATGCATCCAGGTGCCTGGGTGACAGGAAGGAGAGAGAGGGGAGCCATCCCAAGCAGTCAGGTATTTCTAGATGCTTCAAGGACAGATACAAAAAAAACCCCAAGGCTTCTGAATGTGCAACTGATCAAAGCGGTCCTGATTTATCCTATTTTCTGCAACCTGCCTCACTCAGCCTGCACTTGGTTTACGGGAGCACGGGGCGGGGGATGGAGGATTTTGGTGACATGGAGGCTGCAAGGCAGGAGGAGCCCTGGGCCACTCAGAAAGGGGTGCCTGCCACCTGTATGTCAGTCGTTTCCGCTCCCCACTCTCCTCCCCAAGGTCTGGCGGGGATCGACAGAACAGTCAAAGAGCAAAAGCCACCTTGCCTTTGAACTCCTCTGCAGCTGTGGGAGGCTGCAGGTGGCAGTGGTGGCTGATGGTTGGTGTGGGTGGCCTGCTGCAGGCTAGCGCCCCAGCTCACCCAAGCTGTGCATGACTCTGGCTCACCTGAGTAGAGGTCTGTCTTTATCTGAGCAGGAACCTGAGCATGGGTTCCCCTGGCTGGCACCCCTTCCTTGCAGGCCTTGGAGCTCAGGGGGCCTGTGGGGCCACCCCATGCCTCGGACCTTGCCTGGGTGAAGGAAGATGCTCTAGGATTCCCCAAAGCTCTTTCCCTCTTCTATAACCTTATGTGAGCCTTGCAACAATGCCATGAAGTATACGTCACTCACAGGTGTATTCATTTTGTAGAAGATGAACTTGAAGGTCAGAGTGGCTCACCTCAGATTGTGTACCTGATGTGTGCTAGGGCTGGGGTTCCAGTGCATGCCCCTCTGAAGGCAAGCCCTATGCTCATTCCAGTACTCCAAGAGACTTTATGGAGCCTCTCTACATCCACTCCTCCCAAGGAGCCTGGACCCCTTGGTACCCTCCAGGCCCTGGTGAACCCACTACAACATGGAGTGGTTTGAACTCGGTGGCACAGGTTCCCCAAAAAACTCCCCAACTGTCCTCCCCCAGCATTTAGTACGGGAGGCATGTTCACAAGGCGGAAGAATGGACAACAATCCCAGGCAGGTGCAGTGAGTGAGTAACATGGATGTATAGTCACCAAACTTTTTTGATCATGCCTCCCATCAACAAACAATTTTGAGTGTGCACACTGATATTTATGGATTCATAAATTATATTTGCACTTATGCTCTAACATAGTGACCACTGCAAAACACACACACACACACACACACACACACACACACACACAAATATAAATTAAGAATGATAAAGATGGAACAAACTTGCAAGAATTTCAGTTTCCCTTCAAGTTACTCCCAGATGGTTCAGGGAGTCCCCAGAAAGTGTCTCTGGTTCAGTGTTGGGACCAGCATCCTGGCCGCTCTTGGCAAAGGTCATTGCCCTTCTCTGGCTCAGTGTGGCACTGTCTCTGTCACTGCTGGTGCCAAGGCAGCGGCTACCCTGCTGGGGCCTGGTAAGGAGCCCTGCTCCCTGCCCACGGCTGGTGCCTGGGGCCTGCGGTGGGTCTCCTGTTGCTGCTAAAGCTCCTGCTTGCAGTGCCCCGGGGAAGTTTGGTGAAATAGTACTTTTAGTTAAAAAAATATTTTTTTTTGGTTACAAGAGTAGTACATTATGGTTATTGACAAGATCATCGTGGTTTTCATTTGCTCTTTTGTGCAGCTGTTCCGCCTGGGCCATAGGCACGAGGCTGCAGGCGGAAGGAAATGTGACGGGGTCGATTTCCTCCTTCCTCCTCCTGCGCAGGACCTACGACACTGTGTTCCTTTAGGACGTGTCCTTCCCGGAAGGCGTTTCCATCTCTTCCGGGGTGGCCTGGTGTTTGGTTCTTACTCCTGTGGTCAGTCCAGAGCTGTGTTTTTTCCAACCACTTCATGACTTTTGCCTCATCCCTGAGCCACCTGTACCATTATTTACTTAATATCTTTCTTAATTTAAAAAAATTAAATACTTCGTTTTACCTTGTCCTAAGAAATAAAATGCGCTAAATCGAGATTTGATGCTCTAATTGTATTTGGCTAATTATATTTCTTCAAAATAAATGCATAACTATTAAAACAAAAATGGCCCCAGTACCACCATAATCACCTCCTGTATCACCAAGGGGTCTGCCCCATTCTGGGGGTGCTGATATGAGGCATGGAGAGAGAGTCCTCAGCTAGGTTCCATCTCAGCCCCAGAGGCACATCCTCAGAGACTGTCGACAAGCCACTTGAAACACTCTGGGATGCTTTCTGCAGCCCATCCTTCCCAAGGCACTAAAAGTGGGGCAGAGGTGGAGGGTCTCAGTGATCCACAGCCCATAGAAGTCATTTGCTTAGGCTAAGGCAAAGGGATCTTTGCCTCGACTCCCCCAAGACGGTGACTACAGATTATACTCAAACAGAAACAGTTTTGCCCATTGGGGTAGACTCTTCAAACAGAAGCATGGTCTTCTCCATCTCCCCTCACCCTTGGTCTCTGGGCAGGACAGTCCAGGGTCTGGGGTGCTCCGAGATGGCCATGGCTGACCGTGCTGTACTACACTTGCCTGCTCCTGGGGGACATCATGGCTGGACTCAGACACCACCAAGACATGGTTCAGGAAGAGCCAGGGGATAAGAACTAAACTTCAGGGTATTATCTCTCAAGAAGGACCTAGAATGCCAACCCCAGTAACCCTGACTGGGGCCAGGGCTCAGCCTTTGTATATTTTCCGTGTCTTTCCTTTCTCTCTGTTGTCACATACTCACTGGGTCATTCCTCTCAAGAGCACCACGTTAGGGGTTGGGGCAAACTCTCAGTATCGATTTACTCCTAAAGCTCATTTATGAGAGGGGGGCTCATGTCTACTCGTTGACTTTATCACACTTCGGGAAGTAGTAAAACTAAGTATTCTTGGGACGGGCAGCTACAAAGAAATCTATTAATAATATGTTTATTTATCTTGAATTCCTTTACTCAAAACAATACATTTTCAGACCTAAACATCTTTCTGTTTAAACTTAAGTATATTCATTATGACTCTCACCTTCCTCTTCCTCAATGTGAGATAAGCAGAACTATTTTCCTTGGGAAACTCCCTAAACTGACTCTCGTGTAAATGGACTTTGATGGAATCATTCCTCTGTTCTACACACCCAAATGGTGTCAGTCTGGCTGCAAAAGAATCCCCTGGGGAGCTTATTACGGATTCCTGGGCCCACTTGTGGTGGGTTGGATTGGGCAGGTCTGGAGTGGGTCCCAAGTAGCTCCATTCTTTGAAAGATCCTTAGGGGACTCTGAAGCATTTGGGAACACTTGCTCTACATCTGCCCTGACTTGCCTAAATTGTAGCTGGAACTTGGCTCAGACTCAGGCTGAGGTTCTTGATACACAGGGGTATGAGTTGGCAGGGAACTACCTGATGTTAAGATTGCATTTCTGGCACAACCAGGCACCAGAACTTAAAGTTTCTCGAAGCCTCCTCCTGGTTCTTTATAAACTCTGCTATCAGTGTAAAGGTTGATGCATATCTTCCTGTGTGCTTGGAAGGAGATCACATATCCATCTAATCTAAAACTGGTATCAGACCCCTGTGGCATCACTCAGAGAGAAAGGAGCCCAACTCTGAGCCTCACTTTATGTCATGGAAGACTGCAATCTGGCAGGGTTTCTGCAATCTGGCTGCTTCTGCCCGCCCTTATTTCTGCACTAGGGACTAAAGGCAGACTTTTCAACGTTGGTAGGTGGAGGTTTGTGTGGGCTCGTGTGGCTTGGCACCTAGCTGGTTTCTGTCCTGGGGTTGGGCAGGCAAAAGCTACTGATAGATCAGTGCAAAACTGTCAACATTCTTCAGTTGTTGTAGAAAATTTCACTCTAACTGAAGGGAAGTAACCTATTGAATATCTACCGTGTGCCAGCAACCAAACAACTCTCTTTTTCACACGTACATATGACACTTAATCTTCACAATAACCTTGTGAAGTTAATGTTTTAATCTCTATTTTGACATAGGAGAGGATTGAAACTTAATCTTGTCCAAAGTAATGATATTTTACCCTCCAGACGGCCTGCCTCTGAGTCTCTTTCAATGATCACACACCACTAAAGCAAGAATTCCGATGGCCAAGAGTTAGAAAGGTCTGCCTGAAATCTGCTGTCTGTTCATTCATTATACCGGATTGAAAGACTTAGAGCTGCACTTTGTCAAGGAGAAAGCAAGGTTCAAGTTTAGGGGGCAGTAAGCAAACTAATGTGTCTAGTTTCAAAAAAGGAGATACTTGATCTTGTATTGTTCTGTGATCGGTTAGTTTTCTTCAGTAATTTTTTTTTTTACACAAATATTTCTGTTGCAAAAGGTGAAAAGGTATCTGCTCTTGACTTTTTAAAAAATGGCAACTTTATATGGTTCAATCTAATACTAGGCAAAACTTGAAAGTCTCTCTTTACTCTTACCGCTACTCCATTCCCACACAGTTTGGTGTGTCATTATGGTGCCCTTTCTGTGTGTGTGTGTGTGTGTGTGTGTGTGTATACCATAAATGGGGTCATATGGTATCTGTTCTTCTGCAACTTGGATTGATCTTTTAAAAATGAAATTGATTGCATTTTGAATTTGGCTTCTAAATTAGGAGTTCCTTGAAGTAAAAAAAAAGTTAGAGTCTACAATTCAGAAGATGTTTAAACAGTTTTTGGGGGTGGAGGAAAGACATGAAGTTGGCATCATTTGATCAAATGAGCAACGGAAGGAGGGGTTCTGGATTCCAGCTGGAGAGACATGCAGGCTCCATAAAACCTGCTGTGTTGGGGGGCTGGGGGCCCAGAAGCCCATGAAGATTAAAATGCCCAGTTCCCCTTGCCAGAGCTGGAGCTCGGGCAATATCATCTCCATGTCTGCCTTCACTGCCTAGGGCCTCCCACAAGGGTTTGTTACAGCCAGATCTTGAATTTTAGCACTTTCTTCTGATTTCGTTTGATGTACTTGCTAATTTTGTGGGGATTTTTGTTTGTTTATTTTTGTTTTAAAGCTCCTTGGCAGTATGAAACTATTAATAAAAGCTGGAGAGATCCAATCATTTGTTGGAGGTTTCTTCCAAGTGATCAAACTAGTATTTTTTTTTTTTTTCCTGAGACAGAGCCTCGCTTTGTTGCCTGGGCTAGAGTGAGTGCTGTGGCGTCAGCCTAGCTCACAGCAACCTCAAACTCCTGGGCTCAAGCAATCCTTCTGCCTCAG
>NW_012150585.1:420714-422159 GCF_000956105.1 Propithecus coquereli | reverse complement strand
TTTAGAATAAACTTTTAAATAGGAGTTGGAGGGGCATCTGGAGAGAAATCATGATCTAGGTAGGTGGTGGACTGACCATTTGCAAGATCTCCTGGTTTTAGATCAGTTTATCCAAATGGCTTAGTAAACACTAAGCTGTGCAAAGGAAACAGCTGTATTTTTTCAATCCTGCTAGATTTCTCAGTGACTAAGATTCTTTTTCTGGAGTGTGAGTAGACAGGTAGATACAGAGTACAGTTAGGGTAGATCCTTACCCTAATTGTAAGGACCCTGATACCTCTGCTCTTTGCATGGATTTTAAATGTCATATTTCTGCGGGAAACCTGGAATCAAGAAAATGCATTTCAGTGCATCCTTTCACATTTAAGGATTTAGGGATTTCTTCTCTCCAGCTGCAAGAGGGGACAATTTAGACAGAGATCGATATAGGTTGACATTTTATTGTTTTTTAATAGTCTTATTTAGATATAATTCACATAGCACGCAATTCACCCATTTGAAGTATATGTCAATGTTTTTTAGTGTTAATATATTCACACATATCTGCAGCCATCATCAAAATCAATTTGTGAACATTTTCATCATCTCAAAGAAAACCCCATGCCCTTTAGCTATAACCCTTCTTAACTTCCCATTCCGCCCACACCCCCAATAACTTACTCTCTCTCTCTCTAGATTTCCATATTCTGCACGTTTCATGTAAATGGAATCATGTAATATGTGGAATTTTGTGTCTGGTTTCTTCCATTTAGCACAATGTTTCCAAGGTTTATCCACGTTGTAGCATGTGTTAATACTTCATTCCTTTTCACAGCCAATTAATATTCTATTGTATGGATATACCACATTTTGTTTATCCATTCGTCTGTGGATTCCTTAGGATTTTCTGTATGTAAGATCATCTCATCTGTGAATAGAGATATTTTCATTTCTTCTTTTCCAATCTTCTTGCCTTTTATTTCTTTTTCTTGCCTACTCCCCTGGCAAGAAACTCCTGTTGAAGAGAAGTGGTACAAACAGACATCTTTGTCTTGTTCCTGATCCTAGGAGGAAAGCATCAGTCTTTTATCATTAAGTATGATGTTGGCTGTGGGTTTCTCATAAAGGCCCTTTATCGGGTTGAGGAAGTTCTCTTCTATTCCTAGTTTTTTGGCCTTTTTTTTTTTTTAAATCATGGAAGGGCGTTTGATTTTGTCAAATGCTTTTTCTGCGTATATTGAAATGACCATGTGTTTTAAAATATTCTATTGATATGATGTATTATATTAATTGATTTTCAGATGTTGAACCAACCTTATACCCCTGGGAGAAATTCGTCTTGGTCATGGCATATAATTATTCTTAGTTGTTGCTGGATTTGGTTTGCTAGTATTTTGTTGAGGACTTTTGCATCCATATTCATTGACTCTAGTTTTTTTTTCTTTTCCTTGTGATGTCTTTGACTG
>NW_012150585.1:414744-419569 GCF_000956105.1 Propithecus coquereli | reverse complement strand
CTATTTGTGAATTATTCAAATTTTTTATGCTATCAATTTCTAATTTCATTCTACTGTGGTCAAAGAATAACTTTGTTATTTTTATCCTTTAAATTTTATTGGGGTTTGTTTTATGGCCTAGCATGTAGTCTACCCTGGAAATGTTCTATGTACCCTTGAAAAGAATGTATATTTTGTTGGGTGGAGTGTACTGCAGATGTCTGGTAAGTGCAGTTGGTATATAAATAGTGTTGTTCAAATCTTCCATTTCCTTATTGATATTCTGTCTAGTTATTCTATCCAATGCTAAAAGTGGGATTTTGAAGTTTCCAATTATTATTGTTGAATTGTCTATTTCTCCATTTCTGCCAGTTTTTGCTTCATGTATTTTGATCCTCTGTTATTGGGTACATATATGTGTATAATTATTATACATGCCTGATAGATTGATCATTTTATCATTATGAAATGTCCTGCTTCATCTCTAGTAACTTTTTTGTTTTAAAGTCTATTTTGTCTGATATTAGTACAGCCGGATATTGGTACTTCAGCTTTCTTGTGGTTACTATTTGCTTGATATGTCTTTTTCCATCCTTTTACATTAAATCTATTTGTATCTTTGAATCTAAAATGTATTTCCTATTGTTGGTTCATGTTGTTGTTTTTTTTTAATCAAGTCTGATAAGCTCTGTCTTTTAATGGGATTATTCAATCCATTCATACTTAGTGTTGGATTAATTGGATTTACATATGTCATTTTACTTTTTGTTTTCTATATGTCTCATGTCTTTTTTTATTCTCCTATTCCTCTTCTACTGCTTTCTTTTGCATTAAGTAGATATTTTCTAATTTAGCTTTTAATTTCTTTAATGTTTTTTTCACTATTTTTTTTTCAGTAGTTGGTCTACGGTTTATCATATACATCTTAGTGTACCAGAATTATCTTCAGATAGCTTAATTCCAGTAATGTATAGAAACATTGTTTCTATATAGTGCTATTCTTTTCCCCCTTTTGTGTATTAGTTATGCATATCACATACTGAACAATATATTGTTATAATTATTACTTTACCAATTGTGGTCATTTCCTTAGCCCTATACTGCCTTGCTCTCATTCACCTCCTTTATGCTATTATTGACAAAAATACTACATTTCTATATGTTATAGATCCAAGATTACATTATTTACATATTATTTTATATAATTGCTTTGTAAATGTCACGAGAAGGAGAAAATATGCATTTATACCTTTTAAAAATTATCTTTACTAGTGCTCTATTTTTTTGTGTGTGGATTTGAATTATCATTTGGGATCATTTTCTTTCAGCCTGAAGAATGTTGTTTGGTATTTCTTGTAAGGTGAGTCTGCTGCCAGCGACAAATTCTCTCAACTTTTGTTATCTGGGAATCCTTATTTTGCCTTCATTTCTCAAGACGTCTTTGCTAAATATAGGATTCTTGGTTGACAGATTTTTTTTTTCTTTGAGCACCACTGTCTCTGGCCTCCATTGTTTCTGCTGAGAAGCCAGCTAGTAATCTTATTGGGGTTCCCTTATAAGTCATGAGTTGTTTTTCTCTTGCTGCTTTTAAGATTTTCTCCTTGTTTTTGACTTTCAGCATTTTTTTTTACTATTGTATGTCTGTTTGTGACTCTCTTTAAGTTTATCCTATTTGGAGATTGTTGAGCTTCTGGATGTGTAGGTTATTGTTTTTCAATAAATTTGGGAGTTTTTCTGCCATTATTTAAAAAAATACTTTCTCTGATCTTTTCTCTCTCTCTTCTCATTCTAATACTCCCATACACATATGTTGGTGCACTTGATGGTATCCTAATTTCTCTGGGCTCTGTTCACTTGTCTTTCTTCTCTCCCTTCTTAAGCTTGTTTCAAGTTCTTTAATTCTTTCTTCTGCTTGTTCAAATCTCCTGTTGAGCCCTTTTAATGAATTTTTTATTTCAGTTAATGTAATTTTCAACTCTAGAATTTCCATTTGGTTCTTCTTATTCCTTTTTTTTTTTTTACAATTCTGTCTCTTTATTGATATTTCTATTTGATGTGAAATTGTTATCATACCTTCTTTCATTTCTTTCATCATACTTTCCTTTAGTTCTGTGAACATTTCTTATAATGGCTATTTTGTAGTTGTTTTCTGTTAAATCCAACATTTGGTCACTTTTGCAGGCAGTTTGTATTGCCTGCTTTTGAGGCAGGAGTGTGGGTTATACGTTCCTGTCTCTTTGCATGCCTGCTTTTTGTTGTTGTTGGAAGCTGAACATTTTAGATGATATATTGCAGCAATTCTGGGTCCTGGTTCCTTCCCTTCCAAGGCTTGTTGTGGACACAGGGAACCCTATGTTCTTGGCTGAGCAGTCTGGAGTGGAGCCTTCAGTTTTCTGAACTGGGAGGGAGAGGGAAGGGAGGGATCCTAGTTCAAATAGCAGATTCTTGCCTTTCTTAGATTTTCATAGGTTTTCTTGAATAGATGTTAATTCATTTGCTATTTGCTCTTAGGGCCATTTATAGAGGATTTAAATGTCTTAAAAAATAAGTTTCACCTATTTCACTGGAAAAGGGGCCAGTAAAGCTCCTCATTCTGCTTATATCTCTGGCTTATTATTTTTTTTAAGAGATGTGGGTCTCACCAGGTTGCCCAAGCTGGACCTGAACTCCTGGGCTCCAGCAATCCCAAGTAGCTGGGATTACAGGTACGAGCCACCACACTTGCTTCTCTGGCTCATTTATTCTCGAACGAATTTAAGGAGATTGTTACAGAGCTTCTGGACCAGGGCAATAAAATTCTGTTTTGGCCTGATGCAGTTCCCTAGTTAACTGAAAATAAGCCTTAATGTAATATCCTTCCCACCAAAGCCACTTGTTCAGATATTTGGATGTTTGGTACTTCTTGTATGTGTTTCATATGGCAGAGATAACAATTATTCAAGGTCAAGTCACCATCTTCTCTTGCCTCCCAACTGGTCTCCCATCCTCTATTTTTGCTCTGCTCTAATTTATTCTAATACATGGCAGTCAGAGTAGTTTGCAGAAGGGGCACATTTGATCATAACATTACACTTGAGTGGTTTCTCATTGTTCTTATAATAAAGCCCTAAATCCTTAACATAGACTGTGAGATCCCCCTTATCTCTTCAGCCTCGTCTCAGCCTCTGTGCCCCACTCCCTGCTCCACCCCCTCTCCTCGCTCCTCTCCAGCATATACTCCAGTCTCACACTAATCTTTCAAATTTTTATTGTCCAAAATCTTAGTCTTTCCCTATTTCAGGCCCTTTGCATGTGTTGTTTGCTTTGCCTAAAATGCTGTTATTAACTTCTTTTCTGATTCCTAATATCCTTCAAGTCTTGCTTAAATATAAGATTCAGGGAAGCCTTTCCTCTTCCCCCAGACTGTTCAGGTTTCCCTGCTCTGATGACACCCTGACCCCCTGTTCTTCCTCATAGAACATATGTTTTTGAGCAACTGATTACTAGGGTGATTATCTGTTCAACATACCTCCCATTAGAACATGAACTCCGTGAAGGCAGGGCTCCTGCCTGCCTTGACCATTTGATGCCCAGAGTCTAGCATGGACCTGACACGCAGTAGGAGTTCCATAAATGCTTGTCAAATGTGGGAATGAATACTCTCTGGAGCACAGAATTCCAGGAATGTTTCCCTGATTGCTCTATCCTTGGGCTGCTGTTGTAATAAGGTCTTTGGCTCCTCTTTCCATTTGTAATTCTTGTGATGAATATCTTGATGAATATAGAAAGTGACTGTCTCCCTCTTTTATCATTGACATTATGGCTCTTGAACCTGTTTTAACCCATAATTGGATTTGAGAGATTGGGAATATAGATTAAGACAGTGACAACTTTTAAGAAAGTAATCAACAACAACTAATATTTATTAAGTGCTTTCTTTGTGGTAGGCATGTATTATTTCAAATAGATCTACAATGATTCCAGGTGGTAGGTACCTTTATTATTTCCATTTTATAGATAAATGAATGGAGTTTTGGAGAGATGAAGTATCTTGCTCAAGGACATGTTGTAAGTAAATGGTAAAGCTGAGATTCAAATTCAAGTCTGTCTGGCACAAGCACCCAAACACTTAACTTTTGTTCTGTATTGCCAAGGGATGCTAGAATTCTGTAAGTGATTTCTTACTCTCTGATGGTTTTTTGAACCTTCATCTAAACTCTCACCTGAAGTGCCTTTTGAAACTTTCATGTTTAAGTGCCCTGAGAGAATGAGGCACTTCTCTTTTCATCTCTTGTCGAGAAGAGATCATTGAAAACCCAAATCTGTGTTAACCATTTCATGTTTGAATAACCGTGGGTCTTACTCTAGACTTTCTTGATTTTACAAGGACATTTTCAGAAAGTTAAAGCAGCAGCAAAAACAACAACAGAAAAAGCCCCTTGACTATACTCAGAAGGCAGTAGGCAAAGAGGTGTGGATGAAAACACACAGAGGTTTATTAAATTTAAATCCTATTTAAACTTATTTCCTTCAAAACTTTAAGTTTAGAAAATAGTTGTCAAAGGACTTTGACCTAAACAGGAGAGTATATTTTAAAATATGCTTCACAGGGTAAGGTTGGGTGAAAAAAAAACTAATGGAAACATAGACCTAAATTAATAAACAAGAGGCTTTTCTCAGCTATGTGGTCCTGAGAGAACTGCTTTAAAGTCTGTGTTTTCTAGAATACTTGCTAATTGATAGACAAGAACTATCCCTCATATTGATCTTTAAATTAAAAAGCCTAAATTAAATAAAACATCAGGTAAAGACTTTCTGCCACCAAAATTGTTCAAAGTCTCATTTAATGGATGACAGCTGATCCTTA
>NW_012150585.1:411183-413289 GCF_000956105.1 Propithecus coquereli | reverse complement strand
TGCTGTGAGCTAGGCTGACGCCACGGCACTCACTCTAGCCCAGGCAAAAGAGTGAGACTCTGTCTCAAAAAAAAAAAACAAAAAAAACTTTAGTTCACACCAATCTAACACCACAGGGTTTATTCCAGGTCTCTCTTTTTGTGTTTGTAACTCCTTTTTCCAACGGTGTGAAATCTGGCTTCCATGATTCTTAATATATTTATCTGATTAATCCCTTGTATGTAACCAGTATTCTACCTCTGCTCTACCTCCCCTCCAGCACTCATGCCCGTCTCATCCTGCTTGGGCTCTGACACTGTATTCTCCTCGCCCTGTGTGGGCTCTGACTCCACATGCTGGGGCCATGCCCTCAACCCTGCCATGGATGCCTTCCTCACCCCATTCAGCCCTGACTGCCCGTGCCAGGCTACCCTCCAGTATACCCTCTGCACCCTTCTTGGGCTCTGATGCCCCAGTGTAAACTTCCCTTGCCCCCTACGTGGAGCTCTGACTCCCCACACCAGGCTTCCCTTTTCATGGGTCTCCTTCTCCCCCCATATGGGATCAGACACCCTACACTGATCCACCCTCCTCCACAGACACCCCCCCACACACTGCCAGGACCACCAAGGTACCACTCCCCCGACCAATGGCAGTTGGGCCCAAGAAGAGCATGTAGATATTCTATTCTTCAAGTTCTTTCATATTTGGGAATGCCTGCCTGTTATCTTTATATCTGAACATCTTCGCTTGGTAAAATATTTTGAGATTTCACTGTTTCCCCCTTAGAACCTTGTAGACTTTGTTTCATTGTCTCCTGACATTAAGTTCCTGTGACGAAGTCTCAGACCAACCTAAATTATGTTGTGTTTTCCTGCCCATTCCTCAAGATATTTTTATATTTCTGTTTGGAAAATCAAGAGTCTAGTAAGGAAACAGATCACTGTTATTTTAACAGAGAGAATTTATCATAGAGAATTGTTAACCAGGTAGCTCACATGGCAGATAGAGAACACTAGATGTCATGGAGGTAGCAATTGCAGGAAGCAGCTGCTAGCCTTAAGACTGGGGGAACAAAGGGAAGAACTTAGAAGCATTAAAACAGAGCTTGGAGGACAGCCATAGACCTCTGCGAGGTGGGGGCTTTGGCAGTCTGGTGCTAGTGTTTCTGGGGCAGAAGGAGGAGGTAATGACTGGTTCTATGAATTTGAAAAAAACTGCATGTTAGACCCAACTACTTCTATATAGAAGAATCGGCTGGGATAAAAAAGAAACCCTGGGTGATGCTGATGGTAATATGAAATCAACAGGAAGGCAACAGGAAGCAGTCAGGAAGGAGTAAGTTCCTTCCTCATCCTCCAGCCACACTGCCCCCTATTGGCAGAACTTCCCCCAGCTGACGCAGAAGTAATGTTTGCAGAGTCCCAGCTGCAGTATCCCAACGAGGAATATGGAGTGAGTTTGAAGATGAGAAATAACAGGTAAATAACTGGAACAACACTTTAACTAGAATGTATCTTGGTCTCGAGTATTCTGAATCAGATTCCTAGAATCTGGTACACTCTTAATCTGCGGATTCTGTTTCCTCCCTCATTTCAGGGAAATTCTCTGCTATTATGTCTTGAAAACATTTCGTATTTAATATTTTGGGGTTCTCTACCTCAGGGTTACTGATTTTCCTTAGGTCAGATTATCTTTGTCTGTCTTCCATAACCTTTAGTTTTTTCTCCATTTGCTTTAGTTTCTTTGTGTTTTTCTTCCCCATCCTCTGTGCTTCTCTCAAGCTTTTTCTCTGTCAGTAATTTAGATTTTAATGATATCTCTTCTATCCTAGTCCTTGTTATTTCTATTGAATGTATTATCTCCATAATATTTTTTGTCCTCAATTTGTTTTCTTAATTTTTCTTTTCCTATAACAAGCTTTTGTTTTTCATTTTTTGCATACTTAGGATGGACAAATCGGTTTTTGTTTTTTTGTTTTTTTTTTTGAGACAGAGTCTCACTGTGTTGCCTGGGCTAGAGTGCCATGGCATCATGCTAGCTCACAGCAACCTCAAACTTCTGGGCTCAAGCGATCCTCCTGCCTCAGCCTCCCGAGTAGCTGGGACTACAGGCATGTGCCACCAT
>NW_012150585.1:409468-410713 GCF_000956105.1 Propithecus coquereli | reverse complement strand
CTCCTTCTTCTTTCTCCTCCTCCTCCCCTCCTCCTCCTCCTCCTTCCTTTCTTCCTCAATTCCTTCTTCTTCCTTCCCTTCCCCAACCTCCTAATTTCTTTCTTCACCTTACTTTGTTATTAGACTCTTCTTTTCCTCATTTTCTATTTCTAACATCCTTGTCAGTTCTGGGTTGGTTTCAATTGGTTAATTATTCTCCCCTTCATGGATCATTTTTCTCTGTTTCTCTGCATGCCTGGTAATATTTGATTGGATGCAGACATTGTGAATTTTACCTTGCCGCATCCTGGATATTTTCGTTTGCTCATAAATATTTTGGAAAGCGATTAAGTTGCTTGGAAACAGCTTGACTCCTTTTGATCTTGTTTTTATGATCTGTTAGGTGGGTCCAGAGTAGTGCTCAGTCTAGGGCTAATTGTTCCCCACCACTGACACAAGACATTCCTGAGTTCCCTAGTCAACACCCTGTGAATTATGATTTTTTCAGTCTGACTTATGGGAATAGATGCTGTTATTAGCCCCATGTGAATGCTAGACACTGTTTCCCACTACTCTGTTCAGATGATTACCTCTCTGGCCTCAAGTAGTTTCTTCACACCTACGCACTGATCCATTACTTTACAGAATACTTGGGGAAGCCCCTCTGCACATCCCTGGGTTTCTCACTCTGTACAGCTCTCACTTCTGTCCTGTGAACTCTAGCTGCCTTGGACTTACATTTTTGATATTTTGTGTTTTTAATATCATTCAAATGTAAGTATTTTCTAATTTTCCTTGTGATATCTTCTTTTCCCCATGATATATTTAGAAGTGTGTTGTTTAATTTCCAAATATTGGGAAATTTTACAGATATCCTTTTGTTTTTCATTTCCAATATAATTCTGTGGCGAGAGAACGTACTCTTGACTTGTTTTACCGTTTAACATGTGATCTATCTAGATGAATGTTCCATGTGTACTTGAAAACAATGTGTATTCAGCAGATGTTGGATGTAGTGTTTTACTAGATCGAGTTGGTTGGTAGCGTTGTTGGTGTCTTCTGTATCCTTACTGATATCCTGTTCTATCGATTACTGAGAGAGAGTAGTTGAATTCCCTAATGATAATTATGAAGTTTTCTAGTTTTTCTTTCAGTTCTATCCATTTTTCCATCTCATATTTTAAAGCTGTACAATGAAATGTCCTCTTGATGAATTGGCCCTCTTATCATTATGAAATATCCTCTTTATCCTTGGTAATATTTCTT
>NW_012150585.1:357799-407255 GCF_000956105.1 Propithecus coquereli | reverse complement strand
GCTCTTGCTCAGGCTGGTCTCGAACTCCTGAGCTCAAACAATCCACCCGCCTCGGCCTCCCAGAGTGCTAGGATTACAGGTGTGAGCCACCACGCCCGGCCAAGACACCCTTTTAAAACATTGGATCATGTCCCTTCTCTGCTCAGAGCCCTCGAGCGACTCTGCATCTCAGAAGAAAAGCCCAACTCCTTCTTCACCTTCGAAGTACTACATCCCCTAGCTCCTGTTACCCCCCCGCCACTCTCCTGCGTGTTATCCAGGGCTCCTTGATGCTCCTGGGACCTGCAGGGCATGCTCCTGCCTCAGCTGTACCCGCTGCTCCCTCTGCCTAGAATGTCTTTACTTTAGGTAGCTGCAGGTCTTGTTCTTTCTCTCACCTCCTTTAGGACTTTGCTCGTGAATTGTCACATTCTTCATGAGGCCTTTCTTGACCACTTTATTTAAAACTGTGCTCCCTCCTGCATAGTGCTTTCTCTCTTTCTCTCTCTCTGCTTAATTTTCTTCCCCAGTATGTATCACCTTCTAATATACCATACACTTAATTTCTTTATTTTGTTTGTTGCCATCTCCCTCCACTGGGATGTAATCTCCATGATGATAGGGATTTTCATCTGTTTTATTTGTTGCTGTAATACAAGTGCCTGGAACAGTTTCTTACACAGAGAAGATGTAATTAAATCCTTGCAGAATGACTGGAAGCTGCTTGGCCTTGCATGAGGCTATTCCATTGTTCCCCATGGCTCAACTTTGGAGCAGTGAACAAAGCTCGTCTCTCTGGCCCCATGGACGTGTTCATAACCTGTGCTTTTCCTTTAAATCTCTTCTCTCCCCAGGCTGGAGATCTGTTTCTTAGTATGATGAGGTGGGTAGACTTTTCTCTTGCTCATCTCTAGCCTATGCCCTGAATCCTTTCCATTTCTCTAAGGCTCTGGGCTTTCGAAACTTACAACTGGGAAGAGAGACCCCCTTCTCTCGGCATTTGGTTGCCACATTCTTTTCCACTGAGTAGAGAATAATCTGGCTGCTTTAATGGGAAGAAGAACCCAGGGGCATGAGAGAGGAAAAGGCTTGGGTGGGGAGAATTGTGAAATATTTAAAAAAATACAATCACGCCATTTGGTAATAATAATGACAGTAACAACAACAACAATAATAGATGATTGACATCTATTGAGCACTTAGTGTATGCTGGGTTCTCTCCCAAGTGTTCTCTCTATATACGACATCTCCATTAATCATCACAACACATCTATGTGTTTTTATTATTCGTCTTACTTTCCATGAGAGCAATTGAAGTTTAGCAAGATAAAGGGACTTGTGTTGGTCCCACAGTTTGCAAGTGACGGAGCTGGGCCTTGGATGCTAGCCTGAACCCAAAGTCTGAGTTCAACCACTGCTCCTCCTGGCAATACCCCTGGCAATACCTCCTCTTCGCAATACCCCTGGAGCCGTAGCCCACCAGGCCATGGAGACAGGGAATCATTCTGTTCTTTTGTTCCACACTCCTGGCCTTCTTCCTTTCCTGCCCTGGCAGAGGTGGGTTGTCCCTAGGACCTCTCTGCCTCTGCTCTGGCCCGTCTCATCTCCCCGAGGTTTCCAATCTCTCCCTCTCTCTTTTTCAGTTTGGCTTAACATATAAAACATAAATTTAGCTAAGAGCTCATACCACAAAAAGGGAAGAAGTGGTAGGTACAAGCAGCAAACAGAGCCCAGGGGTTCACAGTCTGCTGCCACTGGGTACATGGGCTTTGCAGAGGGGGAGGGGACCAGGGCTCCTGGAGTCTGTGTTCTTGGGGTTCTCCAGGCTGCTCCTCCTGACCACCAGTTTCACACTGAGGCTGGACCTCCTGGGCTCTTCCTCAAGCAGGTAGAGCCTTTGCCAAGTATGCACCGGTGGCCTCAGGAAGGCCACCCAGCCCCAAACTGTTTCTGTTATCAGAGGACTATTCCTATGGATTAACAAGCTCCAAATACTGGATAGGCTCACTCTAAAAATTCAGATATCAGCCATTCTCATCTTCCTATGGCTGGGCACAATCAGCTGGCTCAAATCAAGGCTCCAGGGGGACAGTCATCTTGGTGGGCAGCAGGGAGGGAGGAGAGGAAATCTGGAACACGGCACAGGTGGGCCAGCACTGGGGGCTGTGGAAGGGCTCAGAGGTGCATGTCTCTCTGCAGGTGAGGACTCCATCAGCACCTTGGGCCTGATCCTCGGCGTGGGGCTGTCGCTGCTGCTTGTGTCCATCCTGGGCTACAGCCTGGCCAAGTGGTACCAGCGCGGGTACTGCTGGGAGGGTGAGTGAGCACTGGGCCCTGTCACCCCAGCTCTGCCCAGCCCCTCCTCTCCCTTAGCAGTTGGCAAGGACGGGTGGGGCTGCGAACTTTTCAGCATGGTGGGATGCAAACATGTTTCCTGTGGTGGCCACAGTGGTTGAAGACATAAGTGGGTGGCTGAGCAGTTGAGTTGGTGAGGGTGGGGTGGTGGGGCCTTTATCGAGGGAATGGGGGTTCCTCTCACCCCAGCAAACAGCCAGCTTCCTCTTCCCTCAGAGCCCATAGAAGTCCATCCCGGAGGTCTGTGTGGGCCCCAAGGCCAAGAGCAATGAACGGGCTAGAAGGGCCAAGCTCCAGGTGGCTCCAGTCTGGCTCCAGGTGGCTCCAGTCTGGCTCCTTGTGCATTTGTGCCCTCCCTCTGTGGGTCTGGGGGCTCTCTCTTGAGCTTGCTGATGTTTCAGCTTCACTGGGGGTCTCTTGGAATTTGCTAGAATTGCTACATCTCAACTCTAAGATATAGTTGCACTCTTCATGGGACCTGGGGAAGGTGGAAGGGCATACTAGAATGCAAGAGGTAGAGAAAATTTTCCAGATCTGCAGTTAACTTTAACAGATTCCATGAATATTTCTTGAGCACCTACAATATGCCAAAACACTTTTGCCTAATGTGATTTTCTTTAAATGTCCACATTAGGAAGAAGTTATTATAGCCTTCATTTTTTATAGATGGGACATGAGGCTAAAGTTACAGGTTTAGCAGGTGGTGGGGTCCAGACTCAAGCGCAGGTCTGGTTCTTTTATGCTCCATGCTAGGACTGCCTCCATCCAGGGTAACCAGGGCTCTCGATGGGAGGGCCCTGAAGGAGCTTGAGACCCTCCCACAGCATCCCAAGGCCCAGCCCAGCCACCCCACTCCTCCAGACAAGGGTGAGGGAGAACCAGATATTCTTGAAAGGGTGATGGGCAGCTTTCCCTGGTGCTAACTGTCTCTTTTTAACTTGTCTTCCTAGGGCCTAATTTTGTTTTCAACTTATACCAAATTCGGTGAGTAGATGCAGGGCAGATCTGGGTGAGGTGGGGGCTGGGTGTTAGAATGTACTGCCTCCCTTCCCTGTCTCCTCTCCATGCCCCTAAGCAAATTGTGGGGGAGGGGGCTGAGAATCCATCTAGAACATTCCCATGAACAAAAACTTGAACATGGCCAGGCGCGGTGGCTCACGCCTGTAATCCTAGCACTCTGGGAGGCCCAGGCAGGCGGATCGTTTGAGCTCAGGAGTTCGAGACCAGCCTGAGCAAGAGCGAGGCCCCATCTCTACTAAAAAAATAGAAAGAAATTAGCTGGACAACTAAAAATATATATATATATATATATAAAAATGTAGCCGGGCATGGTGGCACGTGTCTGTAGTCCCAGCTACTCGGGAGGCTGAGGCAGAAGGATCGCTTGAGCCCAGGAGTTTGAGGTTGCTGTGAGCTAGGCTGACTCAAAACACACTTGAACATAGACAGGATATGTGAGACCGTGAGGACTGTGATCCTCTTAACATTCACACTTAGACAGGGTACAGCCATACACCCAGCCACCCATCCATCTATCCATCCATCCATCCATCTACCCATCCACCCTTCCACCCACCTGTCCATCCACCCATCCATCCATCTATCCATCCGTTCACTCATCTACCCAGTCATCCATCCATCCATCCATCCATCCATCCATCTATCCATCCATCCATCCATCTATCCATCCATCCATCCATCCATCCATCCATCTATCCATCCATCCATCCATCTATCCATACATCTATCCATCCATCCACCCATCGACCCACCCACTCATCCACCCACCCATTCACCCATCCATCCACCCCATCTACCCATTCACCCATCCATCTACCCATCCATCCACCCATCTACCCGTCCACTCATCCATCCATCCATCCATTCATCATCCATCCATCCATCCATTCATTGTTTATTCATAAAGGTTCTATTGTAGCCAGTATTGTCGCATTAGTTTCTAAGGGTACAAAGATGACTAGACATAGTCTCTGTCTTGAAGCATTTCACTGTCTATGCTGGAGACAGGCCTGATTACAAACAACACAATCTGAGACACAGTGCAGTGTCAAAAAAGAAGAGCACATGACGAAAGTCAGGGATTCAGGAATTGGGAGTCAGAAAGTTCTCTTGGGATAAGTCATCTTGTCTACTCTCAGCCACAGGGCAGGCCTGCTCTTCCTTTGTCCTTGAGAGCTGGGATAAGTCCTATTCTGGAAGATAAGTCAGTGAGTCAGTGACCTGGAGATCCCCCCACTGCCGGGAATTTCTTCCTAAGGTCTAGTCTAGGGAGACAGGGTCCCAGGGAGCCGCTGGGTACTCAGCCCCAGTAGCCTGATTGGATCATCTTTCCCAGGAACCTGAAGGAGCTGGAGATGGGTCCACCCTTCACCATCAGTGGCCACATCAGCAGCCCAGATGGTGGCTACATGAAGTTCTCCAATGGGCTAGTCTGATGGGGGCAGCGTTGAGTTCTGGAGTCCCGGAGAGGTGAGTGGGGAGGTTGGAGAGTTCCTGGGTGAGCCTGATGCCCAAGTGAGGTCCTACGAGGGTCCACGCACCCAGGCCTAGCACCAAAGAGATTATTCAGTCCATCCCCCACCTCCCGTGCTGATCTCAGGAACACAGACTTGGGGTGATGTCCCCACGCCATTTCAGTACTGGGCCTCCGCCATTTCTGCTTGTCCACCCAATCCATGCCCTGCCTTTCCTTCCTGGGGAGGTTTTATTTCTATTCAGATGGAAGCTTCTAGAGTAGAGCTTTGTATCTCAACCCTTTGCTCTGAAATGAAGTTTCCAGAGGGCCAGTCTCTCCAAGAAACATCACTCTAGTGTTTCAGTTTCAGAACTTTCTAAGCCCAAGAGCCTTCCCTGCTTCATGGCTGGTTAACTCTTTGGCCACACCTTCCCTGCCCTGCCTTCTAGCCCATCTCTCTCTGTCTCAGTTGCTTTTTCCTATCCAAACCTCTCTCCCTCCAGCAGTCCCCCAGGGCCCCTTGGTTTCTGCCTAGTTCCCTCACCACCCCCAGCTTCTCTGTGTGTGTCCCCTCTGTCCCTTCCTTTCTCTCTCAGGAAGGGCTCAGCTGGATGAGATGGTTTAGAGGGATCCTTCCCAAGCTCATCTCTGCTCACCACCTCCTCTTTTCCTTTTCTACAGGAGGAGGCTCCTGGCTCAGCACCGGCCCCTCCCGGGCTCCCCTGGGCTGCCCTCACCCCCCTGGGTCTCCTAGGCCTGGCCTGGCCCCTGAACGTGGCGAATGAGGGGATCTTCTCTGGATTCACCACCGGCCTACATCATGACAGTCCTGGGGAGAGTCAAGCCTCTGGGGACAGAGTCTGGCTGGGCAGCAGCACTTTTCTCAGAAAGAAAAAAGGAGGCAGCTGTTCCTCAGGGTTGGATCCCAGGAAGCCCTGAGCCTACAGGAGGAGTCGCAGGTGTCCTGGAGAGCCAACCCCTGCCCAGGACAGCCCAGTGTGGGCAGGGCCCCCACACACCAGAGGGCAGCTTCTTCATGGGTGTCCCCAGTCACTTCCCCTTGGAGGGTTGACACCAGGGGCCGGAAGTCCAGTCATATCTTAGGCAATTCCAGATGTGGTTTTAAGCTTCCCACCAGAGGCCAACTTCCCCGAAGGCTGAGCCTAGGCCTTTACTCTGCCCCGGCCCACTCTGTGCTTGGTACTGGCACTTTCAACCCTCCGCCCCCCCAACCCAGCTCCTGCCTCCCACTCCTCACCCCTGTTCCCCACCCGATGACAGGCCTCAGTGCCTCCCAAACATGGCCAGCTCCCAATCTCGATGTGCAGTGCTGAGAACAGGCATGTAATTGTGCCTGGGTGCCTGTGCTGGGGTGTGGGGGCTGAGGGGGTGGGGAGAGCACTGTCTCGTCGTGCTCTGCATCTCCTGTGCAAAGCCAGATATGGCAGGAGTGGGGACAGGAACCCAGGCGAGGCTGAACAAACCAGATACTGCACAAGGGAAACCAAGAGTGGACTGCAGCTTGGTGACAGTGGCACAATTTCCCTTGTGCATCCTTGCTCCTTCCTCCAGCGGGTGCCTGCTAGACTGGAGGCGGGGCTTGTGCTGGGGTGTCAGCTTAGTAGGTGCTTAATGTAGAGCTGTTCAATCCAGAGAGCTGAGTTCCTGGGGCTGCTGCGGATGGAGAAGGCATGAGAGGGGCTCCGTTGCCGCTGGGACCTGCAGTTAGCACTGCTAGCCACTGGCCTCTCTGACAGTATCCCAGCAGCAATGCCAACAGATGCAGGAAGCCAGGCCAGCGACTGGGGAGAAGTGAAGTCATGATCCGTCTGCCCACCCCTTCCTTCCCAAGGCCTTGTTTCTCTCCTGCTTTGGGTCCTGGCAGACAGCACAGAAAGGAAGGAGAGGAGCTTTGCCAGTTCCTACCCCATTTCCTGCCAGCCTCTGGGGGCCATTCTCCCAACATGGCCAGGCTCTGGCTTAATAATAAACCAAGTGGCTGGATGGGAGGTCTTCAACTGGGTCTTCAACCCCCAAGTAGGTGGAGTGGGGAAGAGCCCTTAACGATTTGGGATCCCCTCCCTTCCTTGAAGGCCTCTTGGAAGAGGTGGGTGGTAGGGAGATGGGTTGATTTTGGTTTTCTTCTTCCTTGGATTTCAGTTCTGGTAGGACTGGGCCCCCTTTCTTAACCCATGGGGTGTCCGGTCCCAATAAAACTCTCAACTATGCCCTGTTCAGCGTGGGGCCTGGGTCTGCAGTCCACGCAGGGCCACCCCAGGGCCCTGGAAGGGTTCAGGACTCAGCGGCCTTGGAGAAACTTGAGAGGAGGTTGGAGCCCAGGTCCCAGGTGGCCCTGGCTCCAGGTCTATTGATTGGCTTCAGGTGAGGAGCCGGGGACAGCTGCCAAGGGCTGGGAGAACAGAGGGTATTTCCCATCCTCAGGAGCAGAACTGATACCGGGCCACTTCCTCTTTCAGGGCCCTCTGACGTGCTATCTGTCCTCTCTGCCTCCCCCTCGTTTCCTTACTTCCGCAGGCCACTGGCTAGCACAGCCTTCTTCACTCTTGGGCCTCGGGCCCCACCCTGGGACTCTACACGTTTCTGCTGAGGGCTCTGAAGTGGCAGATTCCAGCTTGTTTAGAAATGATTAGGGAGCAGATGTCTAGAAATCGAGCCACAGGTCTGGTTGAGCCGGGCACTGGCTGGGCCCCTAGACCCTGGGCCATGCCAGGGCCTCTCCTGGCTCCTCCTCCCCTCCTCTTACCATTCTTCGTTCCACTGGCCCTAAGATCCCGGAGACAGTCACAAGAGGCAGCAGTTCTGTGGTCTGGCCACGCCCAGTTCCTCTGGCACCCTATTCCTCTTTGGTGCCTTTTCTGGGCCTCCCCTCCTGGCTACATCAAGTCTCCATGGTCTGTCTTAAGTCCCATCTTTCCTGTGGCTTCCCTCTCAGGGCTTGAGACTTGATACCACCCATTTTGATCCTAATTGCAGATGGCCATGTTTCCTCCACTTGTAATGTTCCTCGGCAGGCTGAGCCCTTTGTGAGCAAGATTATGTCCCATAGGTCTTTAGCAACCCCTAATCCTGGAGCACGTAGGAGGCCCTCAATACATGCTTGCTAAGTAGTGCAGAAACACCCAGTGTGGCCATGGAAGGTTGCTTTATCCTGGAAAAAGACTCCTGGGTGGTCTAAGGAGGAGCAGAGGCTGCCTGCACGGTGCCCAGGCTGCAGAGCACAACGCATTTTCATGCATGTCACTGTGTTTGAGCCCGTGGCAACCCTGTGACACAGGGATTGTTATTGGTCCCATTTTACACAGGAGGAGACTGAAGCTCAGAAAGGTGGTGTGATTTGCCCAAGGCTCCACAGCTGGCTTCTGGCTGCCCTGGAGCCTGTGCAGAGTCTGCAGCTTCCTGGCTGCAGGCTGACCTCAGGGCCTGGAGGGGTGAGGACTGAATGCTGTAGAATGAGGTCTGGTTCTGACCCTGCCCTGCTACGCTGTGTGGCCATGGTCTACTCACTCCTCCTCTTTACACATCTACTTCAGCATCTGGACATCAAAAGACTGCACTATTTCTCCAAGGCTTCTCCTGGTTGTTACCTACAGGAAAACAAGGACCTTGTCTGTTTTTTTAAAAAATATATATCTCTGCATTCTCAGTGTTTAGCATATGGCCTGGCACATAGTAGGTGTTCAATAAACAATTAAAAGATGCCAGGACAAAGTGTCATTATAACTCTCTAATTTAGGAGGTGGCAGTTGAATCCTAGTCACTGGATTACCAGGGAGAAAGGAGGTGGCAATTGTAAGGTGACTGTTGAAGTTTCTCTAGACCCCAATGGTCTAGGATTCTAAATATTACTCAGCCTTTCCTTGACCCTGCGTATATCTGCCCAGAATCCAAGACTGGACGATTCCCAACCAAATTGTTCTTTACCTGGAGGGTGAACCACTAACATTTGCTAAGCACACCTTGGTGCAGGACAGGGGCTCCATATGCATAGCCTCCTTCGTCCTCACAGCCTCACAGGTGAGAGAACAGAAGCTCAGAGTCTGGTGAAATGATTTGCCAGCAAGAATTTATTTTCTTTATAATCCTTGGTCGCCCATTTCTAGTCTCAGTCCAAGCTGGCAGCTACCCTGAGATCCTTGGCCCCCAAGAAACCAGACTTCTCCCTCCAGTTGGTCCCTAATCTCCTTTACAGCTCCCCTGGCATGGTGAGAAGGGCTCCTAGAAGCCCAGGCCCCATCCTCAGCTCTGAGCTTCTCCCTGACCCACTCCTCTTTCTTCCTTTTATTTTATTATACTCCCCTCGACCTCCAAATCATCAAATCCTGCCCATTTTTCATGCCAGCCCAAATTTCACTTTTCCAGGGAGTCTTCTTCAGACCTATAGATCTTGTTCTCTTCTGATTTTCATTACAAATACTCTCTGGCTCCCATAGCTTCAAGATTGATTATTTCCTTGGATTCATTTATTCACTCATTCATGCAGCTTATGCCAGGAACTGTGCAAGATGCCCTGGAGGCATCCAGTCTCTCTTGAGGTTAACCTTGCTTTCTCCTGTTTGATGAGTACCTCTTACAGGCAGAATCAGGTTTTATACCTCTTCTGAGTTCTGTATGGTGCCTTGCATGGCTCTGGCCACAGCCAAGAACTTCTCAGGAAATTATGGTGAAGGATCACTCAGTCCCTCTCTGGCATCTTGGGTATTGCTTCTTCCCCGGTCCAATCCTGAGGGCTCTGAAAACCAAAACTTTTCATCTCCTCTCCCAATCCTTGACCATGTTCAACCATGTGTGCATGATCAGTTATATTTCTGGAGACAGAGCACACGGATGTTGACTTTTCTATCTAAGGGAGGACCTAAGGAATGATCAAAACCATGATGAAGCTGGGAATGAGGACGGGCTCTTCTCTCCTCTAGGTTTTCCTTCAAGTCTTAATGACCTTGCCCCATGCTAGTGGCAATGGAGAGAGCCCGGTGACAGAGCCAGGAGGCCAGAGTCTATGGTGGCCCTCTTTCTGCTCCAGGGGTCTGAGAAACTCAAAGTGGGAGCAGATGGGAGGATCATTACTGTACTTTTAAAAACTGCTTAGTGATCAAAAACCATTTAGAAGCGGTGATATTTGAATAGATCTGGTACAAAACAGGAAGTCAGTGGCCTGGTGAATTCTCACACTTGGGGACAAGAAGTGAAAATGTTCTGCCTGCCCAGAGTAGCAGCGGGCCAGCAAAACAACAGGTGGGGCGGTGCTGGAGGCCAAGGCCTCGGACAAGGACTCCCTGTCTCCTGGATTTTATCTGCAGAGCTACGGGGGTTGGCACCGTCTCCCTGAAGAACAGGACCAGGTTTCCCGTATGTAAGCAGGGAGACCCTGGGAGAGAGATGGGTGGAGAATAAAAGAAGCCTTGTCTTCTGTTCTACTCCCAGTTCCTCCCTTGTAGCTGGTGAGCTCCAGCGCTCTGGGCCCCAAGCACCATGTTTGTATAAGGCTTGGACTTGAGGACCCTGAGTCCCTTCCAGCTGTGAGGCTATTTCAGAGCTCGAGTAACTTTGATTCCACTTCAGTTCCACGGTGCTGGGGCAGGGGTGGGGTGGGGGAGGAGGCTGCGGAGACACCTCTGTGACTGGCTGCCTGTTGTATTCCCAGAGGGCCTGCCCATGGCGGGTGCTCAATGAATGTTTGCCGAAGGAGTGAATGACTGTGTGTTAAATATTTTCATGGTCTTTGCCTCATCTCCTGACCACATCCCCTTGCTCTAGTCTTCCTGTTTGGTCTGAAGTCTCTACAAAACCCAAGAGGTATGGGGTGAAGACAGCAGAGAAGGGAATTATCATGGTGTAATATGACTAAGCTAAGAAGATGACGAGCCTGAAAATAAAATTTAAAATCCTATTTTTGTGCAGCCTGCTTTATTTTAGGCTCAGTCTAAGGTCTCAGCCTCAAACTACCATCACCACCATTGCCATCTCATGTTTCGATATTATGCTGCTTCAAGTTCTTTCCTGCAAACGGAGGAGATGCATTCATTCATTCCTCAAAATTACTGTGTGTTAGGCATTGGTTTGGTGCAAAGGATACAGAGATAAATCAAGAGAGGTTTCTGCTCTCAAAGAGCTTCCTTACAGTGAAATGAGCACTGAAGGTAGCACACTCAGTGATAACGACATGCCCAGGGCATGAATGAGAGAAGTCAGCTTGAAGACTACGCTCTCCATTTGACAGATAGGAAAACTGAGGCTCACAGCTGACATGACATTCGTGTCAAGAGGACAGTGACTGAGCTGGGTGAGCCTAGAACCCAGATCTCTTGAGGGACAGTCCAGCATTCTTTCTAGCCCCTGGGGCTGTTGTCTCTTCCTGTCTGCCCCTGTGGCATCTCAAGACCAACGACCTTGCCGTGGTAGTCCATCCAGCCACCGATGTGCATGGTGTTCCGGGTGTCGCCATTGCGGCAGAAGCCGTCAGGAGTAGCGTCAGTGACTGGAGACTCTTCTTTCAGAGGGTTGTGAAGGGCGGCACTGGCCAGGTTTTCAGGACCCTTGGCTTGCCTTCTCCAGGGAGCCCTCCCAGAGCACTCGGGCTGGGCCCAGTGCCCGTCTGCACACGCTGTCAACCCCTGCACCCATCTCCAGCACAGCACTCACAGCCGACTCCTCTGACACCCGCTTCACGTCCTCTCAGCCCCACCTGTGATAGCCAGTCCTGAGTGGGCTCCAGCTCACTTTGTGCTGACAAAGTCCCGTCTCCAGTGCCCACTGCCTGCTTTCTGCCCCGCTCCTCCGGTCCACGAGCCCTGTGCCCACATCAGGCTGGCTACGACCCGGAGATCAGACTTAAGGGAGCAGATAGAGACTCGCAGAGGTCCAGGGGAGAGAGGACAATGGGCTTGGCCAGACGACAGTGGGGGAGCTGACAAGTGACTGCATTCACCAGCTATCCGGAAGGTAGAGCGGACAGGACCCGCCTGAGGGATTAGATGTGGGGCGGGAAGGGCTAATACTGGGTTTGCAGCCTGAACTGGGGAATGCTGGTGCCATTCGCTCAGGTGGGGAAGACTCGGGGAGGGACACTGTGGGACACATAGTAACAAGTGCTATTGTAGACACTGTGGCCTTGGGATGCACACCAGACAGCCAAACGGGGCTGCGGAGGCAGCAGCTGAGCAGATCAGGGGAGAAACCCTGCGTGGACATTTGGAAGCCGTCAGCATTCAGATGGCACTGAAAAGCACGGACGTGGCGATACCATTTAGGGGACAGTGGGGAGAGAAGGATCAATTTCAGCAGAACAAACAGTGAATCATTGGGTTATTCCCTGAAGGAGGGACCCTCAATTTCTGCATGTGTCGGAATCATATGCAACCTGCTCGCTGGTACATTGCTTCCTTAGCATTCAGAAATTTTTAATATTTAACATTCAGACATTCTGGGCCTTGAGAAGACACTTAGGATGACAAATATCCCAAATAATTTTTTTTATTAATTAATTTATTTTTTGACAGCCCCAAACCTTGGAACTCCTAAGTGACTCTGATGCAGGGGATCTTTTGAGAAACTCTGCCCTAGGGGCTAGGTAGAAGGATGTGGGGAAGTGGAGGGCAAGGGGTACCGCCAGGGGCTGGGGTGACCAGGTAGCAGCATCCTGAAGAATGTTCCTGTTCTCTCCAGGGCCACTGTGAGGCCTTAACCTCCACCCTCCCCTCCTGCCCTGCGCAGGTGGAGGCACACGGATGTGGCACTCTATACCTAGGCGTTGGCCGAGTACGTACCAGCCTGTACCCCTCCCTTGCTCCTGCCCACTCCAGAGGCTCTCAGCTCTGCAGATCAGATAATTTACTGAGGGAACCCTCAGCAGCACCCTCAAGGATGGGCTGTGGTTGTTTAAGGCTGCGGTCCCCAACCCCGGGCCACGGCCAGGTACCAGTCCATGGCCTGTTAGGAAAACAGGGCCACACACCACCACCTGAGCTCTGCCTCCCCACCCCACCTCTCCCCCACCCCTCACCTACCCCCACCATGGAAAAGTTGTCTTCCATGAAACTGGTCCCTGGTGCCAAAAAGGTTGGGGACCGCTGCTCTAAGGTGCCCCAGCTAGGCTCCTAGCTGGGCTCTCTGAGAGATAGATGCCAAGCATAGGCATGGCTCTTGTCACTGTATGAGCCAAAGGGATGGCACCCTGTTTTTCTTCAAGGCAGGAAGCCAACAGAGGGCTATTCTAGCGGCATATTGGATGCGGGGGGTGGGGATCGTCTCCAAGCCTTTGTCTTTATTTCCCCACCGAGGGCTCTGGGCTCGTCTGCTCTCACACGGGAATCCCTGGCCCCCACAGTGCCAGATCTGCCTTGCCAACTGCTAAATGACTGTTTCTTTGGATGACTTGGCATTGTGAAGCCAGAATTTGCCAACTCCCCTCTCCCCTCAATCCTGTGTCTCCCTTCCGCGTCCATATTTCACTTTTCTCATCATCGGATTCAAGCGCGACTAGCACCTCTGACTCCTTCTTCTTCTTTGACTCCAGCCTGATACTCCATTTTGCCAACTCTTCCTCTAAAATGTCCTTTCCATCTGTCCCTTTCTCTCCATTCTCACTGCCCCTGCTCAATATTGTCATTCGATTGGGCTATTGTACAAGCCTCCGTTATGAACCGAATGTTTGTGTCCCTTCAAATTCATATGTTGAAGCCCCAACCCTCAGTACGATGGTATTCAGAGATGGGGCTTTTGGGAGGTAATTGGTTTAGGTGAGGTCATGAGAATGGGGTCTCCATGATGGGATTAGTGCCCTTATAAGAAGAGGAAGAGAGGCCAGAGCTTGCTCTCTCTGCTCCAGGTAAGGACACAGCAAGAAGGTAACTGTCTGCAAGCCAGGAAGGGAGCCCTCACCAAGAACTCAATCAGTTGGCACCTTGATCGTGGACTTCCAGACTCCAGAACTGTGAGAAATAAATGTCTGTTGTTTAAGACCCCCAGTCTATGGTATTTTGTTATAGTAGCCTCAGCTAAGATAGCCTCCTACCCTTTCTCTCTGCTCCCTGCCTCATCCCTTGTGTGGGATATTAGTTTCTTTCACACCCCTTATCACTGATTATAATAATATATCTGTTAGTGTGTTTATTTGCTCAACATTTCTCTTCATAACCAGATGGCACCCTCCATGAAGCCAAGCTTCTTTTGTTCACCACTCTGAACACGGTGCCTGGCACATAGTAGGTACTTAATAATACATTTGTTGAAAGAATGGAATGTCGACTACAATAAAAGCCGCCAACCAGGTCTCCCTGCCTCCTGCCTCATTCCCCACTGATTCATGCCATATGCTTTGGCCAGAGTCATCTTTTTAAGACACCAATTCCATCCTTCCCAACCCTTTCTTGTCAGAGTGTTTACTGGGCTCCACAATCCTTTTGGGGTTTATGGAAAATGAAGTGAAGTTCAGATCAAGCTGATAGTGAGGAAAGGTGTCATGGGGCATTAATAATAATGCATCTAATTCTAAATTGTGGGTTTACTTCAACCCCCAAACTGGGCTTGCGTCTTTAAACCCATGAGCACTACAGGAAGTGAATGAGTCAAGCTCCCTAGCACCTAGTGTCCTTTAGATAAAATCGGCCCCAGCTGCCTGGACCTACCCCTCTCGGTTACAGGCTGTGGGTGGGCACAGCCTACAGCTTCCCTTTCCCTGCCGTCCACGCGCGGGACTCAGAGAACTGCCACCCGGCCGTGCAGTGTGGGCTCTGTGGGTGGGACGCAATCTCCCAGGATGTGTGTGTTCTGCGACAGTGTGTGCACGGGGGCAGGGGCGCAGAGACGCTGCGGGAGGACAAGGCGGACTCTTTGACTACAGCTATTTACAAAGTTGGGAAAACACAGTTCAATAGAATTTCCTCTTCAGTCGATGTCGGCCCATTTCCCCTCTCTCCTTACTAAGAGGAAGTTCCATTCGCTCACAGAAACACAGAATCACACATTCTTCAGCCTGGAAAAGCCCTTGAAGGAGCTTTCTCAGTTGAAGAACAATCGGGGCCTTCTGTTGGGGACTTTAATCCAAATTCCCGAGAAGTCTGGAAGTGTCTCATCAGCCCCGGCTGCTTGGAAGAACCCTCTCCATTCCTCCCCCAGGCCTGGCCGCGCGGGGGCTTGGAGAGCAGTTGCAACGTGGGGGTGAGCTGCCCTGGAGGAGGAACAGCACAGCCTGCATGCACTGAGCGCCACTGCTGACTCCATTCTGCCCCGCAGGCCGCTCTGCAGCCCGTCTCTTCCAACCAAAGCGCTCCGGTTTCTTGAAGATATTTCCTCTTATTCTCTGAATCTTTATAGCCACCCGTTGGTCAGTCTTCACCCAACCTGCGTCAGGGGCCTTTTCCATGAATCAGCCGTCTCCAACCCCTGACTTCCCGGAGCAGGCCACGCCCCCCCTTTCTACTTCCAACCTTGCCAAGGAGGCCTCCAGGGGAAAAGTCTGAGCAGGTTCGAGATTTGTGTGATGTTAGTCAAGTTCTCTGAAGGCGATAAGAATCAGTGCTTCCCCAGAACCAACCTTTTCTTAGAATGAAAGGGGGAGAGGCATGGTTGGTGATGACACCAGGGAAAAGAGATGAGGTGTCCCCAGTGATCTCCTCGGGGATCCAGGTTGGGACCAAGAGTAAAGCACACGGCAGGTTCAGCCGCAGGCTTGGGTTTGCTCCATCCGCTGGGCTGAGCCTGGGGAGAGAGTCAAACCCACGTGTGGCTTTTCGTGGAAGGAGCAGGGTGTTTCTAGAATAAATAAATGCAGATGGCTTCCGCACTTATGAGCACCGGGTCAGGACACACCTCCAGGGCGAAGGGGGCAGGTGATGGGGCTCCAGGGAGGGCTGATTTGCTGTCTTCCTGGAAGGGAGACGTTTACAGACTCTCCTTTCCAAGTTGTCAGAATTCACATCCAAAATGTCGCACTGTACTTTCCACCATTTCCTTTTCAGTCTTCTGAAAGAGCCCCTCTGCATGCTTTTTTTTAAGATACAGAGTCTTGCTCTGTCACCCAGACTGGAGTGCAGTGGCACAATCACAGCTCACTGAAACCCCTAACTCCTGGGCTCAAGCGATCGCCCTGCCTCAGCCTCCCCAGTAGCTGGGACTGTGGGCGTGAGCCACCGAGCCCGGCCCTGCATGCTCATCTCTTTCATTTTCACCCATTTCCAAGAAAAGCGGTCCATTTCGCTTTACATTTAAACCTCACAACATCCCCATGAGGAGCTGTCAACTCCATGTTACAGTTGGGGAAATGAAAACTTCGAGAGGGCAAGCATTCACAACTTGACCAAGGTCGCAGACCATGCCCGTCAGCACGAGGACTTGAACCTGGGTCTGTCTGATTCGAACCTGAGTCCTCAGCCCTGTTTCCTTAAAGCATCGTCACACATCCCATTCGCTATCATCCTCAGTTATCGACAACCGAGCCCTCCACCAGCCACTGTGTCATCAGAAGCCTGACTGGTTTCACACGATTCCTGCAGTTTTGACAATTTATTAGAACACAAAACATACATCACTCATTTACAGAGCTGTCTGTTCAAGGCACATTCGCAACCATTTCCTCAGTGGAACCTCACATCCCTACGAATTAGACGAGTTGGTCATTGTTTTCCAGATGAGGAAACCGAGGCTCAGAGAGGAAAAGTGACTTGCCCAAGGTCACACAGCTAGAAATAGCAGAGTGAGAACTAGAACTCCAGGGCTCCTGAGATACCCAGAGTTCTTTCACTGTACTATGCTACCTCTTCAATAAATAAAAGCACAAAATAAATAAATAAGGCCTTCAGGGGACCCTGAGGAATGCTCCCTTGCAGAGGGAGCTCAGTTCTCAGGCTGGCACGTAAGGGTGTCTTGGCAGTAGGACAGGGGCCAAGGCTGGATTCCCTGGGCCAGGATGTCTGTTTGCAGACTGTGACCCAGAAACGCACAGCGAAGAGACAGCTCTGGAGGGCACACACGGGCTGGCTGGTGACCCTCCCAGCTTCCGTGCCTGTGCATTGTGAACTGCTTTTGCTTGAAGACAGATTCCAAATGGACTGTCAGGACACAGGGCCCAACCCTGCCCCCTTCCTGGGCCCAGGGACTGGTACTCTCTTGGTGTGATGTCATGGACTCCTGCTAGATCTGTTAGCCTCGGCAGGAGAAAGAAGCTGGCTCTGGGAAGATGGCTTCTGGAGTCCACTGCCTTCCAGTCCAGAGTCAGGCAGGGTCAGAAATGTCACTCTGGAGGCCAGCGTGGCTAACATGCAGCATGGAAGACCCCCTGTAGGTGGAGTCCATATTTCATAGATGGGGAAACTGAGGCCCTCTGACAAGTAGATGGTCCAAGGTCACAAAGCTGAACACTGAGAGAACAGTGACCCCAGCTCAGTGCCCTGTCTGCGAGTGCAGGTCCCAACCCTGGCTCTCTGAGGCTGACCTGAGCTGGTGCCCAAGCCCAGAAGCTGCCTGAAGGGCTGAGTTTTGACCAACAGAAACAACCACGGTTTCTTGGAGCCGTCAGCAAGAGGGTAAGGCAGCAGGGTGGGGATGTGAGTGACTCGGCCACAGCAAGTGTCCCAGGGGGATGTTGCCCTGCTTGCTGGAGAGAGGGGAGATGTCCGCAGATGGACACCAGAGATACCCCACTAGAGGGACAGTTCTGAGCTGGATGACCTATTCAGGGTCTCAGCTCCCTGTGTCCCCCTGTGGTTCCATAATGATGAGACTGATTGGATAACTGACTGTCCAGGGAAGATATACATTAAGACCTTCTGGTGACCAAGCTCCCTGCCTGAGAGGCCTGCCAGCAGGGAAGCTTCTCCATGTGACCATCCCAGAGAGCAAACTCAGCCTCTGCCTACTCCTTTTGCCCCTAGAAATGACCCCTGCAGCAAGGCCCTGAGGCTTCTATCCTCTCAGTCCTCCCTCTTGCTGGAGGCCCTGAACTTGGCTGGCCAAAGGGTGAACATTAAGCTGACTTCAGCCTGGTGGCCTCACGTTAACTCCAGAAAACCCCGTAGTTTCCCTGAGCAAATCATCCTTTACAATACAGGAAGGAGTCCAGGGGACGGGGAGATCTCCCTCTTTGTCTCTGCTCTGCCCGTCTGCAGGGCCCCAGTCAGCAGAACAAGCCAATGCCACCCACACTCCCTGTACCAGTGCAGTGAGATGACCTCTTTCTGCCCCAGACACCCTGGCCAGCCCTGCAGGGCCCAGCTAGGGCTGGCCCCAGTGGGCTTGCAGAACAGTGCCAGACTGCCTCATGCTTCATTGCTGATTCCTGGGGCCCCTCCTTCTGGTCCAGGCAGGGCGCAGGCATGGCTGAAATCAAAGCAGCTACTTAGCCTGAGTCACTCGAGTACAGGCTGGAGATCAGTGGTAGGGTGACGGGGTCTGAGTTGAAGCCCCCCAGGATACTGCCTGGGGCTGCCATACAGTCCAGAGGGGCCAGATCATGGCGTAAGCTCCAGTCACATGTTTCCAATTCACCGCAGCTGGTCAAGCCCAGCAGTAGCCATTCCTCGGTTGGCTGGTTATGTGGTCCAGTTGGGGCTCCTGAGGGGGCCAGAGTCATTCCTATGGGATCTTGTTTCAAATAGCCCTTGGCCGGCGCTGGTGGAGGCCAGCCTGCCTCAGCATCCAGGCACGTCCTGAATTTGGGGCCAAGACCTTCTGTCAAGGGGAACTCTTCCTCCAGGCAGCCTGCCTTGGTTGCCTTCTCTTCTGTGCCTCTAGTCTGCTTCAGGTAGCCTTGGAATGCCACTGAGGCTGGGTCTTCTTCCCCAGGCATCTCAGGTGGCAGGGGACTGACGTGGCCCAAGGCTAAGCCATGCTGTGTGTCCCCAGGCTGCCCCTCAGAGTTTTGGACTAGGCCAATGCCACTGTCGTCCTGGCCCCTGCAGTCGCCCTCCACCTGCTGCTCCCAGGTGGGCCCCGTGTCAGGGTTCAGGCTGGGCTCCTGCAGGCAGATCCCACTGTCTGTGCTGTTGCTGCTGCCACTGCTGCAGCTGTCCCCCAGCTCCGGGGGCTCCCCGTTTCCTAGAGTCCCACCAGCCTGGGGGTGGGGGACAGGGAGGAGGAACTGGGGCTCTTCCGTCTGCAGGGATGGCTTGGTACTGCCAAAGCCACTGTCTGTGCTGCCGTGCAGATCCGAGTTCTTTAGCTCTGGGGACACCTTCGGGAGGGCCTCCTCATTGAGGGGGTGGATGGTGTCTTTGGTCTCTGGGCAGGGAAGCTGGGTGACGAGGAAGAAGGGGCTGGGTTTCTTGAAGACCTGGGGAGAAGAGGGCAGAGTGAGAGAGGCGGGGGTCACCTGTGGGCAGCCGCCCCAGTGCTGCCAGGTGAGGCCCCGAGTCCAGGAGGAGAACTTCAATAGAGGGGACTACAGAGCCTGCATTACACTGCAATTTATTCTGGTTTTTTGTTCTGTTTTGTTTTTTGTTTTTTTGATTTTAGAATCAAGTTTTCTTTCTAATGCAATTCTCAGTTTGGCTCAGCCCAGATACACACGAAACTTGTATTCTCGGAGCCTAGGAGGCATGGCAGGCACCATGGAACCTGCCGGGAATGGTGGAATTTCCCAGGTGGCTCCCATCACAGTGCTCTTCACACCTGAGAGCAGGTTAGACCCATCTAGAAGTGTGTTTCAAGCTTTTTGACTATCACCCAAAATAAGAAATAAATGTTATATTATATATATATATATATATATAGCATATATATAACTCATATGTAAATAACTGCAACCAGTTTCACAAAATGACCTGTGTGCCATGCTGTACTGTCTGTCATGTTCTGTTCTATTCTGTTCTATCCTACCCATTTCATTTTTTAAAATTCTGGCAGTGAGATATCAAGCTAATTCCTCCATTCCCTGAGTTGTGACCCCCACAAACAGGCTGGCTGCAGTATGGGGTGGTGGAACAGGTACAGAACTAGCAGCCAAAGACCTGCTCCCCATTAATTGCTAAGGGTCCCAGAGAAGTCATATAACCTTCTCCCCTTTGCTCCTCTGTCCTAGCCACACTGCATTCTTTCTGTCCCAGAACACATCAAGCACAGTGTGTGGCAGGGCCTTTGCACGTGCTGCTCCTTCTGCTTGGAATACTCTCCTCTTAGCACTTTGTATGGTTGTGTCCTCATTGCTCAGGTGTCAGCTCAGATGTCACTTCTTCAGAGAGGCCTTTATGACCATCTTGGCCAAAGCAGTGCCCCAGCCACTCTCCGCACTAACCTTGTTTACTTCTTCTTAGTATAATACCTAGTTGCTGGAATTATTTTACTTATTTGTTTTCTGCACCCCCACCATACACACACTCACTCCCCACTCCCCAAACAACATAAACTCCTTGAGAGCAGGAACTGTCTAGTCTTGTTTATTGTTCTGTCCCCTGAGCCTAAACTGAACTGGCATGCAGTAGATACTCATGTTTGTTGATTGACTTACTGACTCACTGTTGCACATCTTCCCTCATTTCCTTGGTACGTGACTACTCAAATGCAACTCTTATTGGTTGAGTCCCTACAACTATCACATCTCTTGGTGATTAAGGAGCCAGACTTCATGAGTTCAAATCCAAGCTCTGCCTCTTATCCATTTTGTCAACTTGGCCAAATGACTTACCTTCTCTGTGCTTTAGTTCCTCATCTGGAACATGGAAATAATGACAGTACCTGCCTCCTTATGTGGCAGTTAATGCATGTACTTAGAACAAACCACGGTACATAGGAAGTACTCAATAAATATATGTGGAATTAAATTTTACCCTCCAATCGTTCTGTAAGGGAAGTATTATTATTATATTTCACCTCTACTTCCTAGAGGAGAAAACTCAAGCTCAGAGAAGTTAAGTGACTTGTCCAAAGTCACACAGGAGCAAAGAACAAACCTGCAATTTGCACTCGACTGTCCTAATTTGAAATGCCTTGCTTGTCCAACGATACTTAACCTTATTTATACTTAATGGATTGTTGAAAGATCTGATCAAACCAGCTAATGAATGAGAGCAAACTACTGAATGTGGAAGTGCTCTGTACATCGTAATTTATTAATAAAGTTGGTAATGACTGTGATCATTACATGAAGGGAATCGGGCTGTATTTATCCTGAGGAGAAAAAACCCTCAAAGACAAGTCAATTCTGTGATTCCGATGCACCGAAAGGAAGAAAACAACAGAAGTCACTTGCCATTTCTGTCGGCATTCCTGACTACCTCTCTGTTTTGCATTAAAGTTAACAGCTTACACGCTGTCTGCAATCGAGCCCTGTGGGACCAGGGGCCACACTGATCAGCTGCTTCCCAAACAACGTTGTGCATGTGCGGGTAATAGGTGTTCAGCAGCTGTAGCTCAACTGCCAGCTCGTTCTTTCCAGATGCCTCTCCTGATCCCTGAGAATCTCCCCTCTGGTGTACCAGGACCACCCTTCCCCACCCGTCTGTTTTCTAGTTATCGTGTCCCCTTCTCCCATCCCTGAGGACGGGATCCAGGGCGCATTCATCCCTAAACCACCACCAGCCCGGCTCCAGGCCCTGCACATAGTACACGCTCTAAGTGCTTGTTAAATGGGCCAATGAATACATGTTTGTAAAACTGGATCTCCCAAGAGCGTGGAGAAAGGACAATGAGTTGCACACTTTAGCTAGACACAAGGAAGAACTTTATAATCCCCTAAGGCTGCAGGGCTGCCTGTCCTCAGCCTCCTCATGATACTTTTCTATCCGGGGTACTGGAGCTGGGAACACATTTCTTTTTTGCTTAGACGAAGACCCTAATTAGACCAGGCAGTCCTGTCCTCCCACCCTCCAATCCTCTGCGCACACACACTTCCTGGAGTTTGTACTCAAAATATTTTCAGAGAGCCTTTGTCTCTCTCGTTACTTTTTCCAGAGATCCCAGGATCCTTCTGGAGGCCCCCCTTTCGGTTGTGAGCTTCTCTGGGGCCCCTGCCTCGCTGACTGAGCTGCGTCCTCAGCTGAGCGCTCAGCCGTCACCCAGAAACGCCAGCTGGGGGGCCGGGGCGGGCAGCCTTAGATGCAGCCTGAACTCCAGGCCAGAGATGGCCGAGGTTCGGAAAATGCTGCTCAATCCTTGCACGCTGCGTTTGGGAGGCTGGCTTGCCACAGGTACATCACTTGTCAGTCTTAGTGCAGCAGGAGGACACACGCTGGGAGGGGACAGGTCCCGGCAGCCTCCATGAACACTCCTCCCTAGGATCCCCCCTCCACTGTGCTCCCGCCCACCCTGACTGCAACCCGGGGCCAGCATTTCAGCCCTTTGTTCATTCTCTCTGCGGAGCACCCATTGCCACAAGGGAGAAAATGGGCTCCACCCCTGACTCCTCCTGGCTGTGTGGCCCTGTGCATGTAACAATCTCTCTGTGCCTCAGTTTCCCTACTTATAAAATGAGGGTAATAACTGTGTCTGCCTCAGAGGTACCAAGCACAGGTCTGTCCGTGGCCAACTATTAATAGAGAATAACCAAGACTGGTGATCACCGAGGTCTGTGATTATTCAGCACGTGTCTCATCTGGACTACTAGAAGGTGATGTTCTCAGGACTGAGCTTTGCGTTCCCTTCCTTCCTCTGTCCCCACAGTGCTCGACAATGGTATCTCCTGAGAATGTCAGGGCTGAGGGAACGGACTGGGAGGAAACAGCGTCCTGCTTTCCCGGGAGCGCTGGCACGGCTGGGAAGATGGGAGACTTACCAGGACAGAGGGCAGCTTCCCCCGGCGCCGCACGTACAGGTGGAGGGCCAGGCAGTAGGCCAGGGCTACGCAGAGCAGCAGGACGAAGGCAGAGAAGATAACGAAGTGGGTCACGGTGAAATCTGCAGGCCAGAGGGATGTGTTTGTGGCCTGGCACCATGGGACACGAAGGGACAGTCCCCAGACATGCCTTGGCCACTCGGGAACAACTCAGTGAGTGACCCCAGGTACCCTCTAGGCCACAGCTCTAGATGTGTCTAGGTTTCGGCAAATCCCTGCCTGGCCTTCCAACCCGTGCCCTGAAGGAGTCCCTCATTAGACGCACTGACCCCTTCCAGCTCTCCGCACACAACTCACATTACAGCACACAGAACCATGAATGTGGCAGGATGGTGCACCAGGTAAGAAGAGAGGCTTTGGGGGACAGCCAGACCTGGGGTTCAAATCCCAGCTTCACCACTTACTAGCTGTGGGATGTGGACAAATGACTTAATCTCTCTGAGCCTCAGTTTGTTCATCTATAAAATGGGGGAAATTATAGTGCCTACATTATAAGATGGTTGTGAAGTTCACAGCACTCATTGTGTACTAAGTGCTTTACTTATATCATCAGATCTTTATAACCACCTTAGGAGGTTAATGCCACCGTCCCCCATTTTCACAGATTAGGATCCTGAGGCACAGGGAAGTTAAGTCACTTGCCGGAGGTCATATGCCTCATACCTAGTAGAGCTGAGATTTGAAAAAAACTATTTCTGACATCAATGAACAAATGTATAAAAAGCTCTTAAGGCCACCTAACACAGTTAGTGCCTTTCTCTTCATTGAGACTTAAATGACAGTGAGCTATTGAGTGTCCATCATAAACTGAAATTTATTGTAGCTCCATAAGGAGTCACTTTTGTCTTTGCTGGGCCCTGCCCACACAGGACTGGGCACTCTCGGAGCACTTACTGTTGGCATGATTCATCAGGCACTTGACATATGCTATCTTGAGTTGCCCATCACAGCTTCCTCTGTGCATACTCTGTCTCCCCAGCCAGGCTGCAAGGTCCTGGTGAGCAGGGCCATGGCCTGTATGTCCTATGTCCCCTCCCGTCCCCTACTGCCCAGCAGCTGGCTGAGAGCCTGGAGCAGTGTTTCCTGACTTTAGCAGCTCAGACGAGGAGTCAACTCAGTTCTGCTTCCTCTGGGGGTGCATAAGGAGAAGCCCCTTGTACCTTCAGCTCGGAGGAAAAACAGCTGACTGAGGATGGCCTGGTAGGAGGATGTTGGTTCCTGGGAACCATACCTGTGCTCACCTGTGCTCAAGTGAAAGGACCCCAGAATCAGGAGACCTGGTTCTGCCACCAAGTCCTAGCTGTGCAACAATCCTAGGAAGCTGCTTATACTAAACGCTGGTGCTCTCATCTCTAAAATGGGTACAATAGGACCTCTCTCATTGGCTGTGTGAAGATGGAGAGCTATGTGGGGCAGTGCCCAACACAGTGCCTGGCACCAGCGGCCATGAACAGATGCTTTTTGGATTGTGCGAGGCCTTCCCAGTCTCCCTCCCCCTCCAACAGCAGCCCTGATCCACTCACACTGCCTGCTGAGGAAGATGCACTCCTCTTTGGACCATAGCCCTTTGTTAGTTCGGGAGCTGACAGATGGTTTCACCTTGACACAGAACTCTCCCACCTCTCCTGCGGTGGGGAGGCTGAAATTTTCATGTTTTACTTTCTTGTTTGTGAACTGAAAGGAAAACAGCAACAGCAATAAACAAAACTCTCTTATTTCAGACACCCAGAAGCTGAGAGCTGGAAGGACCTTGCTGGTGATGGCGGCCAGCCCCCTCCAGCGTTCTTTAGCTAAGATAAACTCTGAGATTGTCAGTACAGCCCAAGATCTGTGTAATCACCATAACTGGCTGTGTTAATTGTTTTTTTGTTTTGTTTTGTTTTTATTAATGCTCCTGCTGTTCTATTGATTCTGTATTAAAAAAAAAAAACAGAAGTGTTTTATAGAAGCTGAAGATCTTTCCAGAAGGGGCTCGAATCAACTGTGGTGGAGAGGAAAGGGGATGGACTTTGCAGATTGCAGCTCTCCTACTAACAGGGGTGCCCTTGGGTAAATTATGCAGCCTCTCAGAGCCTCATTTCATCTATAAAATGGAATAAAATGTCCACCACCAAGGGATCAGAAGCTATGGGTATGTAATGTCTCTGGTGGTGCCCAACACCTAGTAGGCAATGCCCTCCCCCCGTCTCACAGGAGCACAGCTTTCAGGGCTGAAGTCATTTCAACTCCCCCTCTCCCCCCGAGGCCCTCCCTCTACAGCAAACTTCCCCGGTGACACATAAGAGGTGCTTCCAGCCCAGGGGACAGGGAAGCCCCGGAAGCCCTGGCCCTGTGGCCCTGGGGAGCCCCATACCTTGTATTGCCCTGGCACCTTGCGAATAGCAATCTCGTACTCGCGGAAGTGACTGAAGATGCTTTCGTACGTGTCGCCTGCGGGGGCCATCTTGGGCCTGGGGGGCTGGATGGTCCCGAGGATGGAACCCTTGTACCTCTCTAGTTTCACATGGCCAACTGTCAGAGTCACTGAGTGGGGAAGAGGAGCAAAAAAACCATGAGGCCTGAGGTCTGGGGGGGCCTGGGTATCCTGCCCGTGCCGTGACTCCAGGGTTAAGCTTTATCTGCCCTAAATCCTAGGCCACATACGGAATTCTTGGGGAGCACACTAAAAATACAGATGCCCTAAAATCAGCTGCATCGACCAATGGACTAGGACAAGGAGCCCAGAAAGAAACCCATATACCTAAGGTCAAAGTTGCCAAGAACACACAATGGGGAAAGGACAGTCTCTTCAATAGATGGTGTTGGGAAAATTGGATATCCATATGGAAAAGAATGAAAATGGACCCTTATCTCATGCCTTATATAAGAACTAACTCAAAATGCATTAAAGACTTAAATGTTAAGACCTAAAACTATAAAACATTAAAAGAAAACATAGGGGAAAAGCTGCATGACATTGATCTGGGCAGAGATTTCTTGGAAATGACCCCAAAAGCACAGGCACCTAAAGCAAAAATAGACAGATGAGGCTGCATCAAACTAAAAAGCTTCTGCACAGCAAAGGAAACAATTAACAGAGTGAAGAGACAACCCATGGATTGGGAGAAAATATTTGCAAATCATACATTGAATAAGGGGCTAGTATCCAAAATATACAAGGAACTCAAACTCCTTAATAACAAGAAAACAAATAGCCCTATTAAAAAATGGGCAAAGGACTTGAATGGACAATTCTCAAAGAACACATACAAATGGCCAATAGATATATGAAAAACTGCTCAGCATCTACAAAGAAATGCAAATTAAAACCACAAATGGAAAATTGCTGAGCACTGGCCTATGGGCAGGCATTCGGGAGCCAATGACCTCCTAGACCATCGGCCCTAACTCTGAATCCTGCAAAACAAATTCACCATGCACACAGAACACACTCACTCTCAATGTGCGGAATGCAGGAATCCCACTGAGTTCAGGGCTCATCCTTTCCTCTTATCTCTCCAGAGACAGATTCCCAACTTTTCTTCATTAGCACCTCCCCTTTTCAAAGCGATAAACCCCAGCAATTCACCCCTAAAGGGAGAGGGCCTCATCCAAATGTTTCCTACTGCCTGCCACCCTTGTTTATGGATTTGCTTCCTCTCCCCAAACCCTACAAGTTCACGGGCCTGGCCTCATGACTCAGCTGCCCAGACCCACCCCAAGACCTCTCTTCTGTAGGATAAACAACTCCAGTTCCCTTTTAAATCTCACATGACTTTGGCTATTTTCTTCTAACTTTCTACAAAGTCCTGCCCCAGACCTGTTCAGGCACCTAGTCCCTGGGCGCTGACTCCTGGCTGACATGGCGAGCTATGGGCATAGAGAGGAACACTCCAGACTAGAGCTTCTGGCTGGAAGGGACCCTGAAAGCCATGTTCTAGGTCCTGGAGAGGAAAAGCACCTTCATCCACAGTGAAGCGGGTGTTGGCAAAGGTCCAGTTGGAGTGCCGGCTGCCATCCACTGCCCGGACTTTGGCCCGGTAACCATTGTTGTGGTACAAGTCCAGGGTCACCGTGGTGAGATCACAGGATAGCGCCAGGGCCTGGCTACAGCTGGGGATGACCTTCCAGAACTCTATTCCATACCTAAGGAGATAGCAGGGTAGATGCCGGGAGAGGAACTTGTGCTCAAACCTACCTCCTTTAAGAGGGAAGCAAGAAGCCAGAGGAGAGAGTTCCCATGGTGGTAGAAACTGGTACAGGCCTCAGGGTATTTCCTCTAGTCCAGTACATCTAATTTCGAGGGGGTTTCCCTTGGTTCTCGGGCCCTGTACCAATTTCTCTGTGGTTCCCAGGCTGTGGAACAGTACCAGTCCAAGGCCTGTTAGGGACCAAGACACAAGGCTCTGATGCATCCTCCCACTCCCCATCCCTCCCCCCACTCCATGGAAAAACTGTCTTCCATGAAGCAGAAGGTGAGCGGTGGGCAAGCGAGCCAGCGAAGCTTCATCTGTATTTACAGCCACTCCCCTCCCCATTGTTCGCATCACCACCTGAGCTCTGCAGCCCCGCCTTGTGTCTCCCACCGTGGAAAAATTGTCTTCCATGAAACTGGTTCCTGGTGCCAGAAGGGTTGGAGACTGCTGGTCTAGAAGACTCTCAGATGGGGATATAAGTAACCCAAGTCTCAGGCCCTCCAGAAAGACTTGCTACCACCTGCAACACAGCCTGGTCTCTCTCTTCCCGCAACTGCATTTGCGGTTGTTAGGGTGTCTCTGTTCTCCAACTATATTGTAGATGCTTCTCCTGCTTTTCCAGTGAGATGGAAAAGCCTGGAGGGCAAAGGCACTGCTTTGGCCTTCTCACTCCAGAGCTCCCAGCACACTGCTCAGCACATATGAGTCTCAATTGGTACTTGTCAGCTGGTGGATACATGTCAGCGTCCCTCCTGGTGTCACCTCAATAACAAGGCAGGCGGGGGCTGGCCATCCACCCCGTCATCCACCTCCCTTCTCCCTCTATCCTCCCTCTTCCTTACCTCTGGATCTCCACTTCATAGTAGGTACTTTCGGACTGATTTGGGATGGAGGTCCAGCGGAGGATATGGAGGAAAAATTCTGCTTCAAACCACACAGACGGAGGGCTGGGCAATTCTGTCCCTGGGGAGAAGAGTGTCAGTTCCAGAGCTTGGAGAGGCCCCCTCTCCACTCCCTCCAGAGGTGAGGAGGAGAGTGGAGAGGAAGGCGAGGAATACAACAGCTATCATTTACTGAGTACTTTGCTATGAGCTGAGCACCAGTGCTAAGCCCTTACATTCATTCCATTTAATTATCACACAGCCCAGCCCGGTAGGCATAGATAACCCCAGTTTTACCAAAGAAGAAAGGGAGGCTCAGAAAGGCTAAGTGACTTGCCTGAGCCAATGGAGCTGGCATGGGACAGAGTGGGGACTTGAATTCAGCTGTGTCTGATTCCAGAGCTAGTGTTGTATCCTTAAATCACTGCCCTGTGCTGTGATCAAAAGTCACAGTGGTGGCTGAGAAGGGCATCCCACGCAAGAAGGCAGGGGCGGAGGGCTGAGGCATGTGGGCAATGAGCTCTCAGATAAGCTAGTCCCTGGCTCTGCCCAACCCCTGTCCCCGTACCATCTCAGGCCAGCCCCGCATCCCCACACCTGGTCTCCACCCTGGCCCCAGCCCTGGCTAAAGCCCAAGCCATCCCCTGGGGTTGTTTGGGTACACAGACAGCCTGCTTGTTGGCATCTGCCTGTTTCTCTTCATAGGGCTCCCGGGCTGCCCATGCTGAGTGCCTGCCCCATTCCCTAGCTTCTAGAAGGGCACTGCCTATACCCAAATGCCCAACCTCTGGCTGGGTGAGGACAGACAGGCTGGGCTGAGGACATCTCCTTAAAGAGCTAGCACAGCACTGAACCTAGTCTTTCATTTCTAAGAATTCAGTAAACAGGCGGACTTTAAGCGTTTGCTAATCAAGCAGAATGAAGTAAGTGCAAGGTCCAGGCCGGTTGCTTCCCCTTCTCTCCTTCTTGATCCCGTAAGGTCTCGCCCTTTGACAGCGACTCTGCTGCTTCCCTTGTTCTCTAACTTCTCATCATCTCTTTAGGCTCCTTTTTTTCCTGACTGTGTCATCAGAAAACACACCTGTCCCTGTCTCTTGCTTTCTTTCGCATATTGTCTTTGATCCTCAGGTCTGTGTCTCAGTTTCAAAACGAGTGAAAAACGCAGTCAGTCTTTGCGGTGTTTTGGGCTGCACGTCCCGGACTGAGCTCGCAATCATGCGAACAGCTGACTGCATGTTTCACTTTGCATTTTGGCATCACCTCACGTAGAAGTAGTTTCGGACCGGCTCTGCCCTGCCCTCTCTGTGCCCTGCTCTCCCTGTCTCTGCGCCGGGTCCCTCTAAGGCCAAGCCGTTTCATTCTCTCTCCTGCGTTTACTCTTCTCAGTTGCAGAAACTTTCCAGGACAGCAGGCCGGGTTGGGGGTCTGAGCCAAGGAAGGAGGCAGGTGGGGGCGGCAGTGGGAGTGAAGCTGGGGACTAAAGACGAGGCAGGGAGGATCAGATGGGGGTGATCAGTGAGGGACGAGGTGACAAGGGACAAAGGCAGAAAGAGGTTAATTAGAGAGCTACGGGAAAGGAGAGTCAGAAGATCAAAATCACTCTTCAGGGGGACAAGAAGATCCATCATTTGAACCCTAACAGCAAAAAAGCTAGGGCTAAATGTATAGCTGAGGGGGGGATGAGAGGTTGGGGAGGGGGGTACTGGCCTGCACGTACTTCTCTATCCACCCCCAGCCCCCGTCAATCGCAGCCTCTTCCACGTCCGCAACAGGTGAGGCTGAGGCTCGGTGCTGCCGGAGTGAGGCAACCACGGGCCGGGACGGAGAGGTAACGGGCGCCCCTCTCCCCAGGGGGCCAGCCAGAGGGGTTCTCCACGGCACGGGGGACCTTAACGGAGGGGTGAGGGCCGGGTCGGGCGGGTCCCGGAGCCTTACCGTGCGCGCCCAGGCCGAGGCGCAGGCCGAGGAGCGCGGTCAGCAGCACTACCAGGCGCCGCAGCATCGTAAGCGCCGCATCGTCCGGAGCCGGAGCCCGCGCGCCTCCGCTGCTGCTCCCAGGGCTGAGACTGAGACCTTGGCCGCCCGCCCAGCCCGCGGCCCGCGGGGTGACATCGGCTGGGCTGGGCCTCGAGGCGCCCCGCCCCCGGGCCGCCTCCTCCCAGCCGAGTACAGACATACCCGCCCCGGAGCGCTGACCGCGCGGGCTCCAGGGCCAGACGCACGGCTGTCCCAGGGCGGAGACGAAGGCGGGGCTCCGCCCGCTCTCCCTTCCCATGCCCCGAGGCTCTCAGTGTCCTCGGGTCAAGCAGCCTGGACGTGTGTGTGTGTGTGTGTGTGTGTGTGTGTGTGTGTGTGTGTGTGTGTTAGGGCGCAGGTGGCGAGGGACAGCCTTGCCCCCCTGGGTGCGGAAGGTGGGGTGAGGGTGTCAGAGGTGATTTTACTGGGCGAGCGAGCGACCTTGGCATCGGAGCTGTGTCCGGGAGCTCCGAGGTGGGGAAGGACATTGTCCCAGGCACCGAGGGCAGGGGTGCGAGCACACGTGTGCGAGTCTTGGCGTTGCCCGAGGACCCCCGTGTTGTCTGTGAGTCAAACCAACGCCGGAGTACGTCAGGCAGAACCAAAAGTCATTTCAGAAGGCAGCCACGCCCCTTGGTCATGCACAGGTACTCCTGAGCAATTCGCTGTCTTAATTTCTCAGTCGAGCAATAGAGAGTATAAAAAACATCTTCACACGTTAAAAACCTGGCACTTGTCCTCCCAGCCGATCTGAGGGTGTGGCAACAAGAGCTGTCCCCTGAGGGTGGCCCTGACTGACCATGTGTCCTGGTGAGCCTGCAGATATCACTCTCCACTATCCACGCAGCTGGGGCAAATGGAGACGCCCGGTTCCTGGGCCCGCGTGCGGGAGCCGGAGTCCGGACCGGACCGGTACCCGCCGCCCTGCGCTGACTGCGACCACGCAGGCTCCTGGGGCAGACGCACCACTTTCCCAGGGCGGAGGCGGGGCTAGGGCCCACACTACCTTCCCTTACCCCTGGGCTCTCAGTGTCCTCGCGTCAAAGCGGTCCACGCAGCCTGGACGGGTGTGTGTGTGTGTGTGTGTGTGTGTGTGTGTGTGTTGGGGCACAAGTGGTGAGGGACGGCCTTGCCCCTGCAGGTGCGGAAGGTGGGGTGACGGTCATCCCCTTCCTGACTTAACATTTTTGGAAGAGTGTCCACGACGTCTCCCAGTCCCTTTTGGTTCCCCTCCCTTGCCTGAAATCTTATGTTGAGAGCTATTTCTGCTGGGTGATAGTACAGCTGCAAGACTGGGTCACATCCTAGCACATCCTCCGTCATTCACACCTCTGTGTCACTTGGCTCGTCTGAGACTTACCTCCAGGTGCACCAAAGATGTAGGCCATGGGAGACAAACTCTGTCCACCTCACTTTTTATTGGAGGGTGACACCTGCTTCTGTGTGCGCGTGTGCGTGTGCGCATGCTCTTGCAGTCGTCTGATTTACAGTGGTGAGTCTGCTGGCGTTGGGTTCAATCGTGGTGTTGAGCATGTGCCTAGGAGTTTTTTTTTCCAGGTGCATATATGTGGTTGGGACTGTGTGTGTTCCTGGAGCCCTGGCCTTGTTCTCAGAGGGCACAGGGACCAAAGAAGGGCGGCTCAGGCATTTCCAGGCCAGGGCTAGGCTCACCAGTCTCTCCCTGCTCCTGGGAAGTTTCTCTGGCAGTGCCTCGTGTCAACCTGAGGCCTTAATCCACTGATGCTTTCGAGAAAGGGGCCCTAACTTGGGTGTGCGTGACATTAGCACTGGGTGTGTGGTGAAGGAGTTAGTGAGGCATTGTCCCTGTGGTTTGGGGAGCTCTAAACCCTCTTTAAATGTTTGCAGAGTGGAAGTCTCTCTGCCCAGTGGCTGGGACTGAGAGTGTGCCAGGCTGTCTGGGGGCGTGGGGGTGGGGGTTGGGGGATTACAGCCTATGTCAGACGTCTACATTGGGACTAGAAAGGCCTCACTGTTGATGAGAGTCAGTGAAGGCAGAGTTTCCCCAGCTGCGTGGATAGTGGGGAGTGATATCTGCAGGCTCACCAGGACACATGGTCAGTCAGGGCCACCCTCAGGGGACAGCTCTTGTTGCCACGCCCTCAGATCGGCTGGGAGGACAAGTGCCAGGTTTTTAATGTGTGAAGGTGTTTTTTATACTCTCTATTACTTGACTGAGAAATTAAGATAGCAAATTGCTCGGGAGTACCTGTGCATGACCAAGGGGCGTGGCTGCCTTCCGAAATGACTTTTAGTTCTGCCTGACCTTTTTAAGGAGGAAGGAGCTGTGAGTTTCTTCCTGAACTTGTCTTTTACTTTTAGTTTTTTGTTGACTTATAAGAGTTTAAAAGTCTTACCCCATTACCATTTAAAGGAGGATCAGGATTCTTCATTCATACGAGCAACATTGAGAGCACACTCGGTATGGTCCAGACACTGCTGGTGCTGGCCAAAATGGTGATCAAAACAAGATTCCTTCCCCCAAGAAACAATCTAGCCAGAGACAGAAAGTGAACAGGGATTCTAACGTGCTGTGGTCAGTGCTCTGGGAAGGAAGTGCAGGCTAACGTGGGGACACAGGGCACAGGCTCTCCACCACACTTGGGCAAGAGGATAGGAAAGGCTTTCTGGAGGAGGTGACATCTAAGCTGAGACTTGAGGAAGAAGGAGGAGGTCGCTAAGTGAAGAGGGGATAGGTAGGGTATTCCAGGGAGAGAGAAGCGTATACTTGGAGATGAGGAAATATGGCATTTTTAAGAACTCTATAAAGTAGGTAAACTAAAATTCCTGTTTTAAGATGAGAAAACCTCAATGGCTGGCATAGGTGAATACCTCGCTCAGGACAGAGCCAGCATCTGAATGCAGCCTATTCCAATGCACTCTGCTGCCTCACAGAGAGCACCCAGGATAGGAGTCCTGCCAGGTGTATGATTACCCCGCCTTTAAAAGAAAAAAGAAATGCATGTGTTTGGTTTGGTCCGTATTCAGTTATTCATTCTCAGTGTCCTGAAAAGTCCACCCTATGACTCTGTGATTTCCGGTAGCCACACCAGTTTAGGGACAGATGATAGGAAGTAATCATAATAGTGATAATAGTGTCTTCTATTTATTGAGCTCTTCCAACTTATCAGGCACTATGCTAAATACTTTACATAATGTCGCAGAGAATGGCCAGCTGCTGAGCAATCCCATTTCCACTTCCCGGGCACACGGGGCAGCTGTATTTCCCAGTCTCCCTTGCAGTGAGGTGGAATGTGTGACTGGGTTTTGGCCAATGTAAAGTTGAGTTGCTAGGGGCCACTCCCAGGCCTGGCCACAACTCCAAGGGGATGACAGGAGGTGAGGTCCCTGAATCATCTCCTGGGGGAGAACTATGCAGGAAAGACACCCAGTCTGCATCAGCCTGTTAATTGAGTGAGACGTGAACACTTACTATATCAAGCCTCTGAGATTCTGCAATCTTTGTGATAGCAGCTAGGGCTAAGTACCCTGACTAATCTGCAAACATTGTCTCATTTAATATTTAATCCTTACAGCTGCCCAGCAAGATGAATATTATTATCAGTGTTTTACATATGGGGAAGTGAGGTCCGAGACTAAGTCACTTGCCTACGTCACTCAGTCAGTAAGTGACAGAGCTGAGATTTCAGCCTTGGTCTGTTTGACTCCAGAGCTCATGCTTTTTTTATTTTTTTGAGACAGAGTCTTGCTCTGTCGCCCTCAGTAGGATGCAGTGGCGTCATGGTAGTTCACTGCAACCTCAAACTCCTGAGCTAAAGTGATCCTCTCACCTCGGCCTCCCAGAATGCTAGGATTACAGGCACGAGCCACTGCGCCCAGCCAGAGTTCATGCTTTTACTACCATGTGAACGATGCCCTTCCCCATCTCGGAAGAGTTTTGCAAAAGACAAATGTCAAGTGAGTTGAGAGAGAGAAAGAGAGTCAGTGAGGGCCTGGGGAGGAGGAACGGCTCAGGCTGAGCCTGTTGTAGAGGGCAGAGGGGTGTGGTGAGCCCTAGGGAAACTGTGGGCAGAGCTGGGTGAACATCTCGCCACGGGGAAACTTTCTGGACAAATTGTGAGCTCTGGATGGTTCATTGTCTCATTTTCACTTTACTTCATCTGGGACAGGACAGGCATCCGAGCGGGTAGGAAGTCCGTGCTTGAGCGTGGTGAGAAGCACAGCTTGCAGTTTCTGTCCCTGGGCTGATGATTAGGGAAGTTCCAAGACTTGTGATCACTGTGTCAGAGGTACACATAATGGGGAGGGAGAGCCAGAGAGAACTGACCCCGAGAAGGAGACAGAAAGAAGGAAGTGGTCCGTGGAAACTTGGCAGTCGGTGGGTCAGGGTGAATGGTAGATACAAGGTGAGGGGCTCACCAAGGGGCAGGCTGGGCCTGCTCGGTCCCCTGGGAGCCCCTGGCTGTTGTCTACAGAACCTAGTTAATGTCCTCATCCCTTCACCGTCTGCCCGACTCCCTCCTGGCTGAGTATCAAAGAGCTCTGAAGGGACAAAACCCCCTGCGGAATGTTCCTCTTTGTGTACGGCAGCTCAGGCTTGAATGGGGAATTGCTAGAACTTTACCTAGGTGGGTGACATACATCAATGAAAGGTTTTGGGCAGGAGCCAGACATGTAGATTTGCATTTTAAATAGAAGAGGAAACCCAGAGGATGGAGGTGACTAGCCAGGGTGATTTGCCTCGTTAGTGGTAGAATGAAAACCCTGGTCTTTGCACTGAAGTTCAGCTCTCTGCCTGTCCTGCCGTGGCAGCTAAGCTTGTGGAACTGTGAAGATTGTGTGAGCTTGTTGTGCCCATCAGTTTAGAGGAAAGGGGGGGAAATCCTGATCTCCCAGGTGAAGGACCACCCCCTGCTACTTCCCACAAATCAGCAGAGCTGGGGCTAAGAGCCTTCTCATTCCTGTGATCTTCCTGGGACACTGTTCCTAGTCAATGTCCAAGGTGGGAGCAGGAGACCTACTTCTAGCCCCAGCTTGGCCACTGCCAGCTGTGTGCCCTTGGACCAGTCCCTTCATCTCTATTAGCCCAGGGCAATATTAAAATCTTTGTAACCTTCCCTCTGGGCTCGACACAAACGTGCTCTGACAACCAATAAAGGCTTCTCAAATGAGAGGGGGTGTGGTCAGTAGAAAGGTTCAGCAGATAGCACCTTGTAGTGGCTAGGAGCTAGCTCCTCTCTCCCATTGCTTGGACTTGTTTGGCCTTTCTCTGGGCTGTGCCCCACTGTGCCACCCCTGGACAAGGGGGGCCTTTCACTGTACTTGGGACACCTCCCTTCACCAGAGTGATTTTTTTTTTTTTTTTTTTTTTGAGATAGAGTCTCACTGTGTTGCCTGGGCTAGAGTGCCGTGGCGTCACCCTAGCTCACAGCAACCTCAAACTCCTGGGCTCAAGCGATCCTCCTGCCTCAGCCTCCCGAGTAGCTAGGACTACAGGCATGCGCCACCATGCCCGGCTAATTTTTTCTATATATTTTTAGTTGTCCAATTAATTTCTTTCTATTTTTAGTAGAGACGGGATCTCGCTCTTGCTCAGGTTGGTTTCGAGCTCCCCGCCTCGGCCTCCCAGAGAGCTAGGATTACAGGCGTGAGCCACTGCGCCCGGCCCACCAGAGTGACTTTTAACAAAATCATCTTGTCAGGAAGGGCTTGGACCTAGTCCACTGTCATTGCTTTGTGAACTTGGGATGCAAGAGGTTAAGAATAGAACATCGACAGAAATATCCCATGTCATTTCAAGAAACAGTTGTGTCTTCCTTCTGTAGTGCAGATGGCTTTGACTTCTCCAGTTTTTAAGGGTGTCATTTCCCCTTAATTCTAAAATAACAACAGTCTGAACCCCCAACCCATGAATGCAGGAAGTCCATCTGCTCATGGGTTTCCAGTTCCATAGCTGTCCTGGAGGGCTCATGGCTCACCTCTGAGTGTCTCGTGACAGTGGCCTCTGGGCTGTAGCTGCTTGCTTCAAGTGTGGAAATGCACTTACTTTATCTTGACATGACACAGGACCCTCACATTTGAAAATGCTGATGGAGGCTCTCAGATAACAAAAGTACCGAAGAGATGGTCGTTTACAACTGCTTCGATAAGTAGCCTCGCAGCACCCACCAGTCCAGCCTCATCCTGCAAACCCTTCTTGGCAGTGTTGGGGGCAGGGAAGAAGCCAGCTAACTTCCTGCCTTTGGAAATCTCCAAACCTTTTTGCACACCTTTCTTGCCCACATAGAGAAGAGGGGACAGAGGCAACTTCCTTTTCCTGCCCAAAGATGACTTCTTCTTCTTTTAATGTTTTGCCTCAAGATGCACATCAATATCCTTCAAGCGAGATCTCTAGCCCCATCCTGAAGGTCTGGTCTGGCTCCAGTGGCCCACACAGGGCTAGTTGCATTAAGTCTGCCTTAGCCTTAAGTAACAGTGCAGATGGGACAGCAGCTATGTGGCCCAGATTGTGGCGTGTTAGCCCCACCCAGGGCCTCCCCTCAGCCATTCCTCCCCAGAGGGGAAGGGACAAGGTCTGCTGCTGCTCCTGCTCTTTTTGGGCTCCTGATCTTCAGTGAACAATACTTGGATAAGGGACAATGATTTTCAGGCAGGGACAGTGTAAATTCAGACGTAGGGAAACCGTTTGCTTTCTCAGGGGCGTGGTTCTGCTAAGGAGCTACTCAGTTAGCGCTGCTGAATGAAACCTGCAACACCCCAGTCTGAGGCATTGCCCTGGCCCCATCGTGGACGTCCACGACGTTTTCAAAATCAATGGGCATGCGTTTCCTTTATCTTGACATGACCAAGAACATTCCCACAGCAGAGGGGGAGGTTCCCCACATAAAGACAAATCCTAGTCTCTACTCTGTCTTGCAGAGATGCCTTGTAAACCCTTGAATTACAGTTTCTTTGCTTCAAAGATTTCAAGCTCTCTGTCCTCCCACACTCTGGTAGCAGCAAGAGTGTTCGATGACAAGACCGAAGCCTGGGCTTCAAGCCCCAGGTCTATCAGTTGTCCTCTGTGACTTTGGGCAAGTCATGAATTCCCCAGGTCTCAGACTTCTTAGCTGCAAAAGGAGGATAATACCACTTCCTCCAACCTCTCAGGGTTGTTGAGAGGACTAATGTAAGCAAACGTTTGTTAAGTACCCTTGCCTAGGCATGTTAGGATCCAGAAATTAGTAAGTCTTATAAGGCTCATGCAATTTCAGGGGATTTAGACCTGTAATAAATAAATAACTTTGTTGTGACATGAGAAGAACCAGCTTAGACCTAAAGTGTTTTGTAAACTCTAAGGTGTTATGCATGCGTAGGGTATTAGTACTATTGTTGTCATTTTTCCCATAGATTGGGTCTCCTTTCTGTTCACTGCCAGGCCAGGCATATCTTGAGCAGCTCAAAATGGAAAACCTCTTCTCCCTGTCCCCAGGCTCCAGGAGCTCTCACTGTCCCCCTGGAATCCTGGAATCACTGCAGGGAGCTCCCCTCATCCTTCCTCCTGCTTCTGGTCCAGCAGCCTGGCTGGGCCATGTTGGAAGTACGCTCTTTCCCCTTTCACAGAATTCATGACAAATGCAAGAAACGGTAACTGGAGGTCAGCTGGGGATGAGAATGGCTAGCCCGTGCGTGTGCCCGGAAGATGGGCGTGTGGGAGGAGGCATGGAAGAGGGAAGCTCTACAGTCCTGGGGTGGAGTGGCGGTTCTGATAATTTATAAGAAAACGAAAGTCAGAGAGGAAGAGCTGTCTCTAGATAATGGTGGGTTCACACCTCACCCCCAGGTTCATTCTGTGGTGATCTGACCTTTTGGGACATAAGAACAAGACAGCCAATGCTCTTCTCACCTCCTTTTTCCAAATTCTTTTGAACAAGCCAACATTTGGGTGACTTTTTGGGGAGACCCTGCTGGTATCTCTGGCAGCCAGTAGCCAACCCCCTTTCTGTCTTCACTAACCTACACCTCTGTCCTACCCCAACCCCTCTTATCAAGACATCAAAGGAACTCCAGTGGAAAATTACCAGGACCCATGAAAGGAAATTAGCATTTCTTCTGCACATTTTTAGAGGTCTTGGATATAGAGTTCTTGGATGAGGTCATTTTTCTACTTTTTAAATTTTTTAAAACTTTTATTAGTAAATAAGTGTTCAAAACCCACACGAATTCTTTAAGTAAATAAATGTTCAGAAATATATACAATTTTTATCAACACTTTGATGCACAGCATGAAGTATCAAATAGGTGACTCATGTTCAGTGTTACAAATTGTAGAAATTCTAAGCCTGACTGTGGAAAGCTGAGGTAAATAAATGTTCTGAGATTCATGAAATTCTTATACGTGGTCACTACTTGTGTCCACATTTAGAAATTAACGAAGAGTTTCCGTGTGATTGCTGGGTGCTTGCCCATCCACTGGTCCCAGGAGACGTCCCCTGGCCACCCACAAAGTGAGATTCTTCTTCCAGCTCCTGGGCTCAGCCTGTTTCTATTTACACCATATTCTTGAACTGTGGACTCTATTCTTTCTCCCCTCCACTTCATTTTTTTCCCTAGGCTGACTCTGGTCACCACATATTAAAGCATAAGTCAGTTACATAGCTCTTCTGTGGTCCCAATTTATGACAAAGTCTATAATTGCCACCCCTTCCTCATGGTCCTTCTCCCCGTTGGGTCCACAACTCGAATCTGCAAATAATTTCTTGAGTAGTCGCTTAGGTGTCAGGCACTGTGCTAAGTACCTGAGTTAGAAAGGGCAGGTTTGGGGGCTGGGGGAAGGAAACCTAACATGTGTTATCGTGCTCAGTTAATTTGTTACTATTACGTCATCTGATCTTATATGAAGTAGGTCTTCTCTTCACATTTCATGGAGGAGGAAACTGAGTCTCAGAGAAGTTATATGGTTTTCCCAAGGTTACTCAGTGAGTGGTGCAGCTTTTTAAGCCCAGGTCTGTCTGACTCTAACTACCCCACGTCGCCCCCTCCTCTCAGCCCTCACCCGCACCAGCCACAGGCGAAATGCAGATGGGACAATTGCAGCGGTGGGCCGGTTGGGAGGCTACAGGCAAAAAACCAGCTATGGGGCTTGTTGGTGGGTGTTCGGGAGCTGCTGCTTCCTCCAGAGAGAGGCCCAGAGCCCCAGGCAGCCAGGGGTGGGGTCTGTGGGTATGAAAATGACTAGAAACCGTAAGAAATTCCCTGACAGGGTTTGTCTCTGGCACTGAGGACCTGCAGATGATGTGGCTGGGCCAACGACTTCTGAAGCAAAGATTTTATCATCCTCTCTCATCATTTCCACCTGCTCTCACCCCAGCACCTCCATTTTCCCCAAAGAAAGGCCCTCGGAGAACGTTTATTGTTCAACAGCTACTGATTGCCTACACATACCAGGCTTCATTCTAGACAGAGCAGACACAACTACTGCCGAATGCAATGTTCATTCAAGTAGGAGGGGACAGACATCAATCATCAGTAAATACAATAAATAGATAGGCTGTCGGACAGTGATAAGTGCTACAGAAAATAAAGTAAGGAAGGGGTGTGGGGAAAGAGGGGGCGTTGCCATTTTAAGTAGGGTGGGCAGCAGGGAAGACCTCCTCCAGCAGGTGACATCTGGACGAGGACCCAAAGGAAGTGCAGGACGAGCCGTGTGGGTATCTGGATGCTGAGCATTCCAGGCAGCGGGAACAGCAAGAGCAAGGCCCCGAGGTGGGAGCATGGCTGGGAACTGCAAGGCCAGTGTGGGGCTGGGGTCCAGCGAGTGGGGCTCACCTGGCTATGGCTAGTGGCTGGCAGACAGATAGACAGACAGGGAACTTGAGAACTCTCAGTCTGTCCCACAGGTCCCCTCAAGAATATCCATGGGGTGAGGAGAGGAAGCATGGACATGGGGCTCTTCTTCCTGTCGCTGCTAACAAAATGACACTTCTAAGCACCTGTACTCCAGCCCTTCTTACCCTCTCCTCCTTCTTGCTCCCCTCCTTTCCTTTTTAGATTCTTCCCTGTCCCCCAAATCTGAAGCACCTGGACATGGAGAAGGTTGATGGCAGGAGGTCTGGGGATTGGGTTGAGGAGGAAGGTCAAGGTGTATTAGTTTCCTGTGGCTGCTATAACAAATGATCACAAACTGGGCAGCTTGAGACAACTGAAATGTATTCTCTCCTGGCTCGCTCTGGAGGGTCTGAAATCAGTTCTACTAAACTGAAATCAAGGTACTGGCAGAAGCACATTCCCTCTGGACACTCTAGGGGAGAGTCTATTCCCTGCCTCTTCCAGCTCCGGGCGGCTGCCGGAATCCTTTGCTTGCCTTCTCCTGTGTGCGCGTGTGTGCGCTCATGTGTGCACGTGCAAAATCTCCCTCTGCCTCCCTCTTAAAACAAAAATGTCTTAACAGCCTAAATATGATTGCATTTAGGGATCCCCCTGATAATCCAGGGTAATCACGCCACCTCGAGATCCTTAATTCAATCACATCTGCAAAGACTCTGTTTCCATCTAAGGTAACATTCACAGGTTCGAGGGATTAGGATGTGAATATCTTTTCTGGAGCCATCTTCATCCTACCGCAGAGGGTGCTCAAGTTTCAACATTCATCTCTGTGCTCGTCCAATTGTTCATTTATCCGACGCAGGGTCACCGAGCATTTCCTCAGCACCAGATAGCATGCCGGGTGCTGGGAGTATGCTGTGAGCAAGGCACAGCCCTCGTGGGCTTACAGTTTAGAAGGGGAGACAATGTGAATCAAATAGCCCATCGGATAAAATGCAAAGTTGCCCCTGCAGTAAGTGCTATGAGAGTCTGTGACTGGGGCTCTACCTGGTGAGGAAGGCCCAAGAAAGCTTCCATGAGGGGGAGCAATTGGATTGGAATCTGAGGGATGAGTTGGGGCAACCAGGTGAAGAGAGAAGGGAGAAAGAGTTCCAGGTAGAGGGGACAGATGGCAGAATGGGGCATAAGGGGCTCTGGCAAGTTGCACAGCGCTCGGGGTGGCCCAGGGCCCCTTCCTCCCTGCTCCTGACTCAGGCCCATCCCTCAATCTCCCACCCACTGTGGCATGTGGCCCAGTAAGGAAACTCCCCTAGCTGAGCGCTGGGAGCAGGCCACTAAGTTTCGATCAACACAAAGTTCTTAAGAGTCTACCATTGTGGTTGGAGTTACAGGGACTAGGATGAGAAAACGATAATGTTCTGGTCCTTGAGGCAAGAGGCTGTACGTGGAGGGGAAAACACAAAAGCTTAAATGCTGAATAGTGTGTCGACCTGGGTTGAATCTCACTTCTGCTACTGGCTGTGTGATCTTGGGAGAATGACTTCACCTCTCTGTGTTTCAGTCAACAAACATTTAACATCTAACTCCAGTCAACAAACAGTTAATGCGGACCCACTGTGTGCTGAGTGGTCGGCCAGTGGTCTGGCAGTGCTCAGAGGCATGTCTGAGTGGGAGAAGAACCATGGGGCTGCTGGTTTCCTCTCCTGGACCCCAGCTCTGTGGCCTGCAGGGCTTGATCTAGAAGGGTTCCCAGGGCACGTGCCACCAGGTGGTTCCTGGTGGACCCTACGCTAGGCACAGCTCTCCAGGGGATGGCAGTCGGAGAGAGGGGACACGGCCTGGGAGTGTGGAGCCATCCGGGCTTCTTTCCTCTTTCTCTTCTCCCTTCTGCAGAATATTCGATCCTGTTTACAGAAAACCTTCGTTGATTAACACTGGACATTCTCAGCTTCCTGAATGCTCCAACTTTGGGAAGTACGTACTATTTTGACCAATAATTTTCATCTACATCTTTGTTTATCAGCCACTATCATCAGGTACTTCTACCTGATTTTTTTAAGTGGGAGTGGCTCCAGTCTTTTCTATCAAAAAAAAAAAAAAAAGCCTTTTCCATGTAAAAGCCCAAGGTGGAGTCAGACAACACGCCAACTTACTAGTCCATGCCTGGCAAATCGCTTTACCTCCCTATGCCTCAATTTCTATAGTAAAGTGAGGACATAAATCCCTGCCTGCATCCTCCAAGGACTTCTGTAGAAATGAAATGAGAGTCAGCACCCAAGCCCTGTTTTCACTACGCTGTGGTGCCCAGCACAAGGCCCAGCCAGGTGGTGAGGAGAGTCAAGCCTTGAGCACTGAGTGGTTGCACTCTCGGAACCGGCCGGGCCTCACCATACCCACGGTTCCTCCTCTAGGGGCTGTTATGGGGTCCGGTGCATAACGTCCAGACATTGTCTTGTTTGGTTTCTTTTCCAACCCTGGTGGCTTTTGAGCCTTCAACCTCCTCCCTGTCCTCTCACCTTTTAACATCTGGGTGGGGGATTTTGCTCAGAGTGTGAAACAGGTTTCTAGATCTCAGGTCCTCATGGGTGTGAGGTGTTGTTTTGCCCTTGAGTGGCCGAGCGCTTCATGTGTGAGTGGAGGTGTTGGACTGTTATGGTGGCCACGGTCTGTGTCTGTGGGTGCAGGCACCATGGGAAGTCACAGAGCTGAGTTCTGGGGTGGGCTCTGGAGCGAGCTCAAGTGAGTGCCCAGTTGCTCCACAACCAAGCCCAGCAGGGAAGGGAGGAGGGGCAAACTCAGAGATAGATTGAGAAATGTGTGAAGAAAAGGAGTCCGAGCAGGGCTCACCCAGCAACACAAAACCTGCATAGACAAACAAGGTAAGAAAATTCACTCCAGTTTTTAAAGTGTGGCATGCAAGGCACACACAAGAATATTAATACAATGAGGTTCACAAGTAGAGTGACTCTCTGGGTCCCAGTTTCTTTCTGCATAAAATGGGCAGAACAGTAGACACTACATAAAGTTATTGCAAGGATTAAATGACACAAGATACCTAAAAGATATTTAGCACAGTGTATGGTACCAAGTAAGTGTCCAACAAGTGTTAAGAGTTTGTAACTGCTTATCAGCCCAAGGTTATTCTAATACGTGCCATTTCTGAATAACCCTTTGGCTGAAAACAGTTACAAACTCTGAACAAAACACTAAAAACCTCAACTAGGAGAAGAGACAAATCTCCCATGTATGAGAGTTCTAAATAACTTATATAGATAATCTACCATCAATGCTGGGGCGGCGGGGTGTGGGGAGCAAAACTCCCCACTCCTTGAGTGTGGGCTGTACAGAGTGACGTCCTTCCAAAGAGTCCACAGTGTGGCGGGGGGTGGGAAGAAGAGTAACTTTATAGTGGAAAAGCCTGACAAACACTACCTCAGGCAGATGATCAAGATAAAAATGAAGAGTGAGGAGTGATAAGTCACGTTGATAGCATGTACCCTTCACATGATGTAATGAGAATGACCATTTACCTCTGTAACCGTCCTCCTAGAATACATGACCCCAGTCTGACCAGGAGGAAAACATCAAACAAATTCCAGTAGAGGATCATTCTACACAATACCTGACCAGTCCTCCTAACACTGTCAAGGTCATTAAAAACAAGGAAAGTCTGAGAAACTGTCACAGCCAAGAGGAGCATAAGGAGTTATGACAACTAATTATAATACCCTGGACAGGATCCTGGAACAGAAAAAGGACATCAGGTAAAAACTAAGGAAATGTTAATAAAGTATGGACTTTAGTTAATGATAGTGTATCAATATTAGTTCATTAATTGTACCAAATGTACCACACTAATGTAAGATGTTAACGGTAGTTCTCATATATCCTGGATGTAGGGTATATGAGAACTCTCTGGACTATGTTCTCAATTTTTTTTTTTTTTTTTTTTTGAGACAGAGTCTCACTCTTTTTCCTGGGCTAGAGTGAGTGCCGTGGCGTCAGCCTAGCTCACAGCAACCTCAAACTCCTGGGCTCAAGCGATCCTCCTGCCTCAGCCTCCCAAGTAGCTGGGACTACAGGCATGCGCCACCATGCCCGGCTAATTTCTCTATATATTTTTAGTTGTCCAGTTAATTTCTTTCTATTTTTAGTAGAGACGGGGTCTTGCTCTTGCTCAGGCTGGTTTCGAACTCCTGAGCTCAAACAATCCGCCCGCCTCGGCCTCCCAGAGAGCTAGGATTAGAGGCGTGAGCCACCGCGCCCGGCCCTATGTTCTCAATTTTTTTTATAAATCTAAAACTGTTCTAAAAAACAAATATTTGAAATATACATACATACACGCATGTCTATATCATCTGTCTATCATCTATCAGTAAGGGAAAGTAATTGTGGAAGGGTGTTAGCAATTGATAAATCTATGTAAAGTACATACGGGAGTTCTTTGTATTATTCTTGCAACCCTTCTGGAAGTTTGAAATCATTTCCAAAAAAAAATATGTAATCTGCAAAAACAAGCAAATAAATCCAACTATTTTGAGGGCAATAGAAAACAGGCAAAAGCAGACAGCATCCAGAGGGTCATGTTATGTTACTTGAAAGGAAGAGAGCAAACTTGGGTCCCCAAGAGCTCATCCCAGGTCAAGGTGGCACATGGGGAACCAGAGTTCCACCCAAGGGTGAGTCTTACTGGGCTGAGAACTGAGTCAGACAGAACTCAGGGTCTGGAGCTTCCAGAGCAGCTGGAAATCGAGAAGGAAAGATCTCAGGAGGAAGAAAGCTACAGACTAGGGAGCCCCAGATCTGCTTGTAGATTCCTCTTAAATCTTTAACCGACTTCATATTGTGCATACACACAGGATGAGACTCCAAGCAACCCGGCAGAGATCTGGGGGGCAGAGATTCCATTTCTTTGATGGATGTCAGAATGTTCCAATTTTCTATTTCTTCTCTTCATTAAATTTTGTTCAAAATATAGCTTCATCATTTTAATGAAGTTGTTCAAAACATGGCTTCATTTTTTATATTATCTGTAGAGTCTGTAGTAATGTTGCTTTTTTCATTCATTCCTGGGATTAGTAATTCATGTTTTCTTTTTATTAATCAGTCTTGCTAAATTTTTATCAAATTTATTATTCTTTTTAAAAAAGCCAATTTTTCGGGGGGGAGGGAATGGCAACATACGTAACCTAAACATCTGTACCCCCATAATATGCTGAAATAAAAAAAAAAGCCAATTTTTGGCTTTTTTAATTTTTAAATTTTATGTTTTCTATTCCTAAACTTTTGCTCTTTATCATATCCTTCCTTCTACTTTCCTTAGGTTTGATTTGCCTTTTTTAAAATCAACTTGACATGGCAACTTAGAGCATTGATTTCCAGCTTTTCTTCATCTCTCTGTCTTGAAGATTGTAAGTTTCCCTTTGGTCACTGTTTTTGTCACATCCCACAAGTTTAGTTACGTGTATAACTTGGTTAAAAATATTTTACATTTTCATTATAATTTCCTGTGGGTTATTTACAAGTACATTACAAGTACAAGTACATTTACAAGTACATTATTTGCTTCCCAGGCAGTTGAGGATTTTCCAATGATCTCTTTTTTATTGATCTGTAGAACATTCTATGAATGATTTAAATTTTTGGAAGTCATTGAGACTTGATTTATGACCAGCGTATGGTTAATTTTGGTGTTTGATATTTTTTGATGCTATTATAAATGGTATTGTTTTATAAATTTCAATTTCTGATTATTTATTGCTAATATATAAAAATATAATTGATTTTTATATCTGGATCTTGCAGCCTGTTACCAGATACATGTTATAGTAGCTTTTCTTTGTAGATTCCACCAGGTATTCTACGCAGATGATCACATTACCTAAAAATAAAGTCAGTCTTATTTCTTCCTATCCAGACTGGATACTTTTTTTCTTCTTCTGGTCTGATTGTTCCAGCTAAGAACCTCCAGTAAAACGGGGAATAAAAGCGGTGAGAGGGAATCTCCTGTCCTATTTCTTCTCTTAGGGGGAAATTTTTAGTCCGTCGCCATTAGGAATGATAGCTATACGGTTTTTGTGGATTTTTTTTTTTATTGGATTGAAAAGAAGTTCCTTTGTATTCTTAATTTGTTGAGAGCTTTTATAAGGAATGGATGTCAAATTTTGTTGAGAGCTTTTTTCTACATCTATCAAGATGATCATATAGTTTTCCTTTTTTAGTTTGCTAATGTGGTGAATTACACTGAGGTACTTTCACGTGTTAATTCAGCCCTGAAGCCCTGGGACAAACTTCACATGATCATGATGTCATATCCTTTTAATATATTTATTGCTGGATTCAATGTTGTTAAAATTTGTGCATCTATGTTCATAAGAGATTTGGGATGTTAGTTCTCCTCCTGTGAATGTCTTTGGTTTTAGTATCACAGTAACGTTGGACTCGTAAAATGAGTTAGGAAGTATTTCCTTCTCTTCAATTTTTTGGAAGAATTTGTATAGAATTCACATTATTTCTTCTTTAAATATTTAGTAAAATTCACCAGTGAAGTCATGTGGGCCTAGAGATTTCTTTGTGGGAAGGTTTTTAACTATAATTTCAAAGTATTGAATAAATATAAGGCTGTTCAGGTTTTCTGTTTCTTTTTGAGTGAGCCATGGTAATTTGTATTTTACAAGGAGAATTAGTCCATTTTATCCAAGTTTTCAAATTTTTGACATAAAGTTGTTCAAAATATTGCCTTTTTACCCTTTTAGTATCTGTAGAACCTGTTGAGTGATGTCACCTCACTCATTCCTGATGCTGATAATTTGGGTCTTTTCTCTTTTTATCCTGCTCATTCTAGCTAGAGGTTTGTCAATTTTGTCGATTTTCTCACAGAACCAGCTTTTGCCGTTAAATGACTTTTTTTGGTTTTGTTTTCTGTTTCATTAATTTCCACTTTGACCTTTATTATTTTCTTTTTCTGATTCTCTGGGGTTTTTCTCTTTTTATTTTAGTTTCTTAAGGTGGAATATGCACCTATTTACTTGATATTTCTTTTCTAATATAGGCATTTACTACTATGAATTTTTCCTTAAGTACAGCTTAGCAGCATCCCACAAATTCTGATATGTTGTATTTCCATTTTAATTCAGTTTAAAATACTTTGTAATTTATTTTTCAATTTCATCTTTAATCATGGATTATTTGGAAGTTCAAGGTTCAGTTTCTAGATATTTGGGGATTTTCCAGATATCTTTATGATATTAATTTCTGATTTAATTCTGTTATGGTTAGAGAACATACTGTGTATGACTTGAATCCTTTGGTATTTATTTAGACTCATTTTAGCGCCCAGATTATGGTCTATCTTGATAAATACTCTTGACGCCGTACACTTGAAAGAAGGTGTATTCTTCTGTTGTTAGGTAGAATGTTCTATAAATGTCAATTAGGTCAAGTTGGTGGATAGTACTGTTCAAATGTATTATATTCTTAACTGATTTTCTACCTACTTTTTCTACCACTCATTGAGAGAAAGGTGTTGAAATCTCTGACTATAGTTGTCAATTTGTCTGTTTCTCCTTGCATTTTTATTGGTTTTTACTTTTTGTATTTTGAAGGTACATAAACAGTTAGAATTGATATGTCCTCTTGATTAATTGATCCCTTTATCATTACGAGATGACCTTCCCTATTTCTGATGATATTCTTTGCTCTGAAACTTACCTTGTCTGATATCAATATAACAACTCCAGTTTTCTCTTGACTAGTGTTAGCATGGTGTATCTTTTACCATCCCTTTACTCCTAACCTATACATATCTTTATATTTAAAATGCATTTCTTGTTGTTGTCATATGGTTGGATCTTGTTTTTATCCAATCGTGAATTTTTTTCCAATTTTATAATCTCTGCCTTTTAATTTGGGCATTTGGACCATTTACATTTAAAAGGATTATTGATGTGGTTAGGTTTGAGTGTATCATCTGCCGATGTATTTTCTCTTTGTCTTATCTGTTCTGTGATACCCTTTTCCTTTTTTTCTGCCTTCTTTGGATTAATTGAGTATTTTAAAATCTCCTTTGCTATTGGGGATTTTTTAGTGGTTGATTTTGGGTTTGCGGCATGCATTTTTAACTTACCGAAGCCTACTTCAAGTGATATTATACCACTTTATGCATAGTACAAGAACTTTACAATAACACACTTCTGTTTCTCTCCTCCCAGCTTTTGTGCTCTTTTTGTCATGCATGTTACTTTTACTTATATTCTACACTCCCCTATATATGGTAATTGTTTTTATTTAATAGTCCATTACCTTTTGAAGAGATTTAATCAACTTTTAAAAATCCATATAGTTACTACCATTTCCAGTATTCTTTATTTCTTTGTGCCAATCCAGATTTCCATCTGGCATCCTTTTCCTTCTGCCCGAAGGATTTCCCTTAACATTTCTTACAGCGTGGTTCTGCTGGAGAAAATTCTCTCAGCTTTCACGTGCCTAAAAATGTCTTTATTTCTCCTTTATTTTTGAGAGATATTTTTGATGAGCACAGAATCCTAGATCAACCGTTTTTTCCTTTCAGTACTTTCAAGATTGCCCTGCAGGTCCTGCGTGCGTGGTGGGTTGAGTGAGGCTACGCTGAGGACTGCGGCTGCTTCGGGTGCATCAAATCTGATCTCAGCGGTTGAAGGGCGCCGTGAGGGACCCCAGTGTGTGCTTCACACACAAACCTCAGAATGCCGCGTCTCAGTTGTAGATTTTATCAACACAGATTTCCTGAGGTGGAAGATGCAGTGGCGGTGAATGTAAGATCCGTTGCTGAATTGGGGGCTTATGTCAACTTGCTGGAATACGACAACATCGAAGGCATGGTTCTTCTTAGTGAATTGTCCAGAGGGCGTATCTGTTCTATAAACAAACTCGTCCACACTGGCAGGAATGGCTGTGTGGTTGTCATTAGGGTGGGCAAGGAAAACGGATATATTGATTTGTCAAAAAGAAGAGTTTCTCCAGAGGAAGCCATCCAATGCGAAGACAAATTCACAAAATCCAAAACTATTTATAGCATTCTTCGTCATGTTGCTGAGGTGTTAGACTACACCAGAGATGAGCAACTGGAAAGGCTATTCCAGAGGATCACCTGGGTCTTTCATGACAAGGACAAGAGACTGGGATATGGTGCCCACAGTGCATTGAAGCATGCAGTCTCAGACCCACCTATCTTGGATAGTTTAGATTTGAATGAAGATGAACCAGGAGTACTCACTAACAATGTTAACAGGCGTTTGACCCCACAGGCTGTCAAAATCTGAGCAGATATTGAAGTGGCTTCTTATGGTTACGAAGGCATTGATGCTGTAAAAGAAGCCCTGAGAGCAGGTTTGAATTGTTCTATGGAAACTATGCCCATCAAGGTTAATCTCATAGCTCCTCCTCGGTATGTGATGACAACAACCCTGGAGAGAACAGAAGGCCTTTCCATCCTCAATCAAGCTACGGCTTTTCAGCTATGGCTGAAAAGACTGAGGAACAGAGGAGTGTGTGCAATGTTCCAACGAGGCCAAGGAGGTCACAGATACAGATGAGACTGCACTTGCGAGGCAGCTGGAGAGTCTGGGAAGAGAAAATGCAGAAGTGGATGGAGACGCTGATGCAGAAGAAATGGAAGCCAAAGCTGAAGATTAGCCTTGCGGGAAACACAGTCCAGTTTAAGGAACACAGAGCAGCCCTTCCTGGCTATAAACCCTGGACTTCAAAGTTTTCCACTATTAAAAACTTCAAAGCTAAATATTTTTTATTTCCAAGTATTTAAATGTTCTAACAGACTAGAACACGAAATGCCCTCCTAAATGTCAGCTGTTTTCACACAGTAGCCCCAACACATTGAGCAATTTTTAAGATTGGCCTAATTTCACTAGAGACCAATCTTTAAGAACAGTCCTAAAATTGGGCTTGTGATTTCCATTTCTGATGTCTCCTGATTGACACCCCTTTGTAGTTCAGTGCTTCTGTGAGATTTATCAGC
>NW_012150585.1:351460-356914 GCF_000956105.1 Propithecus coquereli | reverse complement strand
TACCTGTGTCAGTTCTGGGTCAGTTTCAATTGGTCGATTATTTTGTCATTATAGGTCATGTTTTCATCTTTCTTTGTATGCCTGGTAATCTTTCGTTATATGCTAGATATTGTGAATTTTATCTTGTTGGATATTTTTGTATTCTTGTAATTGTACTTGAGCTATGTTCTGGGATACAGCTAAGTTACTTGAAAACAATTTGATCCTTTTGCATTTTTCTTTTGCCATTTGTTAGGTGAATTTGAAATAGTGTTTAGTCTAGGGCTAATTATTTTCCTCCACTAAGGCAAGACCATCCTGAGTACTCTACGTAATGCCCTGTGCATTATGAGTTTCTCCAATCTGGAAGGTGGGAATAGGCACTATTCCCAGTTCTGTGTGCATACCAGGTACTGTTCCCTCTAACTCTTTCAGAGCTTCCTTGCCTTGCCTCAGATAGTTTCTCCTCCTATGAATCCACTAATCAATAGTCTGCTGAATACTGGAAAGGAACCCTCTTTAGACCTCTGCAGTTCTCTCTGTGTGCAGCTCTCTCCTCTCTGGTGCTCTCTCTTGTGCACACCAGCTCTGCAGGCCCTGCCTGAGTTCAGCCCCCCGTGCTATGACCTGGAGACTCTCTCAAGGCAGCACACTGGGGAAATCATGCGGCTCACCTTGCTTGTTTTCTGTCTCTCAGGGTCATTGTCTTTTTTAGCCTGATGTTCAAGGTCTTGAAAACCATTATTTCATATATTTTGTCCATTTGAGAGGGAGGTGTTTCAGATGGGAGGGTAAATGCAATTCCTGTTGCTTCATCTTGACCAGAAGTGGAAGTCCTTACTTTCATTTTTTGAGGACATTTTTGCTGATTATAGAATTCTAAGTTGGCACTTATTTTCTATCAGCACTTTATAGATGTCATCTCATTGTCTTCTGACTCCTGTGATTTCTGTTACAAAGTGTATTAATTTTCTAGTGCTGTCATAGTAAAGTACCATAGATTCAGTGGCTTAAACAAGAATTTATTTTCTCACAGTCTTGGGGGCTAGAAGTGCAAGATCAAGGTGTTGGCAGGGTTGGTTTCTTCTGAGGCTTGTAAGTGGCTATCTGCTCTCTGTGTCTTCCTGTGGTCTTTCCTCTGTACATGTCCATGTCCAAATCTCCTCTTTTATAAGGACCCTAGTCACATTGGATTAGGGCCCACTCTGATGACCTCATTTTAACTTAATTATCTCTTTAAAGACTTTATCTCCAAATATAATTGATATTCTGAGGTACTGGGGGTTAGGAGTTCAATATGTGAGTTTGGCGGGGGTTGGCAGAGTGGGGACACAGCTCAGCCCATAACGAAAATTCAGCCATTAGTCTTATTCTTGTTCTTTTTAAGATTATGTGTCTCTTTTTCCTGGCTTCTTTCAAGATTTTGTACTTGTCTTTGTCTGCAACAGTTTTACTACTGTGTGCCTGGGTATGGTTCTCTTTGGACTTATCTTGCTTGGGGTTTGTTGCGATTCTTAGGAATTTTGCTTGGTCGCTCAATCATTCACCATTATTTCTTGTGTTCAATGTCAGATTTTTCTGTATTCCCCATTCCTTGGATTTTGTATGCTCTGGCTCCCTACAGCTGGCTCCTGGATGCTCCCATTTTGAAGGTTCATCCCCTTCTAGTACCCTAGAGACAGGTAATACCAATAAATCCTAGCATTTGGAAACACTTCTATCTCCCGCACAATGGGATTTTGCAATGATTTCTTATAGTTAGAATAAAATTTTTTCCATTATGAAGAGCATTTGGCGGTATGGAGGGTTTACAAAGAAGGAATAATAAATTACCGATAGTCCCCCAAAAATGCTGCTAGCATTTTTTTAGAGGCAGGGTCTCACAATGCTGCCCAGGCTAGACCTGAACTCCTGGACTCAAGTCACCCTCCTGCATTAGCCTCCAGAGTATCTGAGACTATAGGCGTACACTGTTGCTAGTATATTGATGTATTTTCTGCCTGTCTTTGTTTTATATATAGAAAGAGTTTTTTAAAAAAATATAGCTGTAATCATACCACAGATATAATTTTATATTTGTCTTTTATATTTTATATTATAAAATATTTATATCATATGTATTTTTCTATATTACCAAAGGTGGGTAATATTTATTGAAAACTAAGAGTTAAGCATTGTATTAATATATTTTCATTAATTATTTTACTTAATCCTCACATTAATACTTTAAGGTAGGTCATTATCCTTATTTAACAGACAGGAAGTTGAGGCTTAGAAAGGTTAAACAACTTTCCTGGGAATTAGTGGAGCTTGTATTTCCAACCCAGATTCATCTGACTTCAGACTATAGGCTTCTAATCACTACTCTATATCACAGTAATTTTTAAAATTGTGATATAATTGCATACAATAAAATCCACAGATCTTAAGTGTATAATTTGGTGAGTCTCGACAAATGTGTATACATTTAAACCACAAAAATTTTGAACGTCTGCATAATTCTCCACTGAGTCTTATCTGGGTTTTTAGCTTAGTAAATAAGAGCGTAACCATGGGTGCAGCATCCGACCTGTCCTCCACTGAGGCTGCCCTGAACACCCCTCCCCAACCTTTCTACAATCTGGCAACTAAAAGACAACACCTGGCACAGCAGGGACCTTCAGAACCCTTATTTGTACTTTTTTTTTTTTTAACATTTTGAATATTATTTCTAGAAATACCATAATCTACCCAGCCAATTCATCTCTTGTTTAGTCTAAAAATTCTTAAAACACTAATGAACATCCTGGTGCAATGTAACTTTTGTGTGGCTTGATGATTATTTTCTTAGGATGGACTCCTAGAAGTGCAATTACTAGGTTGAAGGACATGCATTTTTAAACAGATTTTTTAACGTATCATTCGGTGTATGAAGTTTTCATCTTTTTAAAATCATTTCCTGACCGGGCGTGGTGGCTCACACCTATAATCTTAGCACTTTGGAAGGCCAAGGAACGAGGGTCACTTGAGGTCAGGAGTTCGAGACCAGCCTGAGCAAGAGTGAGACCCCATTCTCTCCTAAAAATAGAAAAAAATTAGCCGGGCATGGTGGTGTGTACCTGTAGTCCCAGCTACTCAGAAGGCTGAGGTGGGAGGATTTCTTGAGCCCCGGAGTTAGAGGTTGCAGTGAGTTGTGATGAGGCCACTGCATTCTAGCCAGGTGACAGAGTGGGACTGTGTCTCAAAAAAAAAAAAAAAATTCATTTCCTAGAGAAAATTTCAAGAACCTGAACCACTGGGTCATGTTAAAGGTCTTTGATGTGCATTAAAGGCAAGTGTTTTACATCCTGACCAGGCCTTCACCCCACAGCTCATTTAGTGGGTTTGAGTTTTGAGGAAGACCAACTTTACTTGGGATGGCTAGCTGAGGGATATGACCCTGTCCTTTCTATGGCCAACCCCAGTGAGGGGACAGCTGGGTCTCATTGGGCCACACCCCAATTCCTAGATGGGTAACAATTTATTATGTGGGGAAAAGGACAGCCATATTCCTGGGAAGCCAGCCCTGTCTCCTTGGATTTCTGTCTGTCTCGTAGTAGAGACATCGCCTGCCTCCTATAGCACACAGAAAACACCTCACAGATAGGCAGCACCTCCAATTCATCTTTGAACCCCAAAAGCTAGCACAGAGCCTGGCACACGCTGGTGCCCAATAGATAACTGTTGAATCAATGAGTATCTACTGTCTACTCTGCAGGAAACACTATTCTGTTCGTTCACATGCGCCATCTTATTTAATAGCCACAGCAGTCACAAGAAGTTGGCTTGGTGATCTCTATTTTTACAGGTGAGTAAATTGAGACTCAAAGAGAGAAGAAACTGGCCTGAAGCCACACAGCTAATAAGCTGCAAAGTCAAGATTTGACTCCAGACATAATATTTCCTTCCACTATCACTGGAATGCTCCATACCATAGTGTCATGTGGCGTGGAAGTCACACCATTTTCAAAAGCAGTGATTGGTGCCGTCTGCACTAGGGTTGAAAGCAGAGGCTGAACTTCAAAGGTGAGGACTGTGGGTCAAACATTCAGGAAGGGGAGATGGAGCTCTCTCCTTTGTTGCCCTGGTGCTACCGCAGTCACTATCCCCACCTTGGTCTTTGTGTTTGCAGATGCCAGTGAGGTACAAAGAGAATTACAACCCTTACAATACTGGGTTTCTCAGAGTGGGCTTGAGACCACCTGCATGGGAGTGCCTTGCAGCATATATAAAAACGCACGTTCCTGGGTGTCCCTAGAGCTATTGAATAATGTTTTCTGAGTTGAACCCAGAATCTGCATTTTAACAATTTCACTCACTAATTCTCATAAGCATACCCTGAAGTTTGAGAACCACTGCCTTAGCAGGGAGGGCCCGAGATCAGAGCCACAGACCCAGCAGAAGGGCTTGTAGCCAGCGACAGGCGTTCTCTGCTCAGATTTGGGTTACCAAGACATCCTGGGACTGTCCAGCATGACTGAAAGAGGGCCCCAGGCCTATCACATGTGAGGGTGTCACATCCTGACCCACAGAGCTGCTCTGTGCTGTGACCAAATCAACGGTCCCATCTCAGTTGACATTTGTCAGAGCCGAGATGTCATATAACGTATAAATGACATTGCCACTAGACAACAGATGAGAAGAGTGTTGCTGAGTTTGCAGAACGATTCTATTTGTTTGCTTTTTTTTCAAGTTCATAGGAATGTTCTTTGACCTTCACCTGGCTTCTGGGTCACGCTCTGGGGCCAGAGATGGCAAGGGAAGAAAAAAGGGTGGGGAGTGGAGGAGGGTGGGAGAGGCACTCTACAGCTTATCAAGGGAGGAAATAGGTGGGGACCCATGTTTTATCAAGAAACCGCTGGAGGAAAATGTCAGCTGTGGTTGTTCTGGGTAGAAAAGACTGTGGGGTTAATCGATTAACGTTTCCTCCAACTTTTCTGTATTTTCAAATTTTCTTTAACAAATATAGAACAATAATATCTAACATTTATTGTGCACTTACTATGTGTCGGACGCTGTTCTAAGCACTTTACAGAATTAACTCATTTCATCCTCACAACCACTCTGTAACGTATGACTATTTTGACTCCTTTTGCAGATCAGTACAGTGAGGCCCAGAGATGTTCAGTAATTTGCCCGGGCTACTAAGCTGGTAAGCCGCAGAGGTTGGACCCGAGAGCTTGGATCAGAGGCTGTTGGACTTCAGAGGCTGTGTGCTTAGCCTTGACACCGTACTACATGTTATGTTCGTAATGTGAAAACAGGAGCACTAAAAAATACTTTTCACGTAACTATTCTGAATGTCACCTGGGTTCTGTCCGTCTCAAGTGGTGAAGTAGTCATGCCGACATTCTCCACCTACCTACTTGGGACCAACGAATTGATCTCCATCAGCTCATTTGACTTTTCCAACATCCTAGTGCCCCACTGCCCTCCGTGGCAGCTGCTCCCCACCTG
>NW_012150585.1:301971-351385 GCF_000956105.1 Propithecus coquereli | reverse complement strand
TTGAGACCTTTCTTCTTATCAGGTATAAGCATTTAATGCTATAAATTTCCCACTAACATTACTTTACCTGAATTTCCCAAATTCTGATATTTGAAGTTTCACTTTCATTCAAAATATATTCTTTTCTTTTTCTTTTATTTCAGCATATTATGGGGGTACAGATGTTTAGGTTACGCATGTTGCCCTTGGTCCCCCCCACTCCAAGTCCAAGTTTCAAATATGTCCATCCTTCAGGTGGTGCACATTGCAGTCCTTGTGTATACAAATACTCGTCCCCTCCTCCCTCCTCCCCCCTCCTCCCGCCGCTATTCCCTTCATTTTTAATTGATTACATGTCAAAATGAAATGATAACATTTTGGATATTTGGGGTTAAATAAAAGATATTATTAAGACTCATTGAATTTGTTTTCCTTTTTATGCTTTGTTAATATGGGTATCAAAATTTTTAAAATCACATAGGTGGCTTGCGTCTGTGGCTCGTGTTATATTTCTGTTGGGCAGTGCTGGCCTAGAAGGCAGGTGGTGCCATCTGCCCTGCTTTTTGATGAGGAAATCGAGTGGTTAAGTAACCTGCCAGGGTCCCCCAGTCGTAAGGTGTGGAGGCAGGGTCGGCATCAGGCCGGTGACCCCATCTTGCCACACTGCTTTCCTTTCTGTGCTCATAAAGTCTCAAATCTGCACAGGTTAGACAAGCATATAAAACAAGTAGCAGACAGGGAGTTTGCACCGCTTCCCTGGTTCGCCGCCGTGTGCCGGGCACCTGTCATGTGGGAAGCACTGTGTACGCAGGACCTCATTCAATCTCACACCGACCCCATGCGACTGTAGTTAGTAGTCCTGGTTCACAGATGAGGGAACCGAAACTTCGAGAGATTCAGTCCATTGCCCCGGGTTACACAGCTGGCGTGTGGTGCAGCCAGGACTCAGTCCGACTTGCCAGCGCTAGGCTTGGTGGGGAGGGCAATATGCATGCTCAGGTAGCCCCCACACAGTGCAGAAAGTGACAGGTGATCTGGCGCAGGGCCAAAGTAAAGCGGACAGGAGCCCCATGAACTAGTAGTTCTGAGAAACAAGGGAAACGAGAGAGCTAAACTAGAAAATCCCACATCCCAGGTCAAATCAAGAGACTAGCTGACTAACGGCTATGGGCAGATTCAACCACAGCCTGGTCTGCATGCCGACAGCAGAAGAAGCATTAGCGAGGAGGCAGGTCGGGCAGTGCGCAGTACAGGTCTCCCCGGGATGGAGAGGCACGGCTTGAAGGTTGAGTGCATTCAGGACTAGAATCTTTCTAGAAGGGTCCAGCTTGGCCACTTCTGGGATGAGGAAGGTATTCTTGAAGGCTGAAGAGCCTGTAAAGTTCACTCAGCTTCGTTGGGAGGATTTGCTCCCAATTGGATGTGCAATTGGCTTCCTGAGGGTTTGCTTCTGGGGAGAGAATTTATTACTCTGCTAACAAGAAAATTCTGGACTGTGTGACCCTGGGGTTTCTTGTGGCAAATACATAAGCATAGCTTTGGAGAATTCTCTGGCCTTATTCCTGGGCTCTCTCCCTTAGGCTTTGTCCCTGTGGACCTCAGACCACCTCCAGGTCTGAATCTTTCCAGGAGGGTTGCTCTGCTTTCTGTTCCCCAGGTGCCACCACAGTAGCTCTGGACAGGTGGTGCCAAAAGTGGTGGCAAGTTGCAGGTGACCCCCCGGGCCCAGGGTTCCCTGTCCAGTGTCCTCCTCCCCACCTGCCAGAGAAGGAGGGCTTCGAATGGATTCAGGTGGGTTTTTTTAATTTGCTTTCTTCCTTTGGTTTTTCTAAGGTAAACTGTGCTATAAATAATGGGGAGAGTTCTTGCTTGTTCTGGTTTTTTGGTTTTAAAAAAAAACTAAAAGTCAGTTTCTTACACTTTTTTGCTTGATGAGAATCTTTTCTTCGGAACCTTATCATCTCAGAGAATTCACAAAATCAAGGTGTTGGGCTTGACAAGCTGAGAAACAGAACGCAGAGTGAGGTTCAATCATCAAGATAACACGCTCGCCAGCTAGCTGCACACGTGATCGAACGTGCAAGTTGATCTTCCTGTCTTGAAAGTCACATTGGTTACCCCGCTGTCGTGGTCTCTGGTTGGTGCTTCATCTCGAAGACGAAGAGTCATTTTCCAGGGTCCGTCCCCCATCTTCCTTCCTCAGGGTTCACTCTTCTCCCTCTTTCTGTCTCCTTGTCACCATTCAGGTGCTGGCTCATGTCCCCTTCTTAGATCCAGCCTCATTTGTTAGAGATGCCTTCCTTCTTTTCCACCAGCCGCTCCCTATCATTTTATTCCATTTTCTCTTCTTTATAACGCTTATTACTAGAGGAACTATCCATTCATTTACTGTCTGGTTGTCTGTTGCCCATCTCCCGTTCCCACTAGACAGTAAGCTTCTTGAGAGCAGGGCTCTTGTCTGTCTGCACACCGCAGTGCTCTTGTGTCCAGAACTGACCCCAGCTGTCTTGGAGCCAGTCTTCCCACTCTAGGGGTAGGTCTGCCAATGGCATTGTGTTGACCCGAGCCCCCAGCCCCACCCCTGTCTCTTGCACAGGATGAAACGCTCAGCTTTATTTGCCAACATAGCTCCCCCACATTTGAGCCCACCCTTCTGACTCTAGACCTTCAGGAAAGGGTGCTACAGGCATAGGCTTTGGCTGGTGGAGCACTGAGAGGGAAGAGGCTGGCGCGTTGTCCATGGTGCGGAAAAGGAGCAGCATAGGATGCAGATCTGGAGGGAACGCTGGGCAACAGAAGTCCCCCTCCAGAATCCTTGAGGTTTGGAGAGTGACCCTGGCTCCCCCCATACAGGGGCTGGGAAGCACAAAGTAACTAACTCTGGACAGCTGGATGCCTTAGGGACATCTAAGAAGCTGACAAAAAAGGTGACAGTTTTCTCAAGAGGAAGCTCAGGGCCAAGACCAAGCCATGGGAATATAGTCATAGGGGAAGGGGACTTGAAAGAGGGTTGATTTTGCTGTGCTGGGGAGCTGGGACCTTGGGGTCCTGCTTTCTGGAGGTTCCCAGCCAGGAGGAGTCTGAGGCTGCCCAGCAGGAGGAGAGCGCATGAGCCCAAGAGCCTTTCCCAGGGGTGTCAGCAGGTGGCGCCCTAAGCCAAGTACTGGAAGGCTAAGCGTGCAAAAAGGGAGTTTGTTCTCCAAGCCACTTCCCAGGAAATGACTCAGCAGGATGACGTCATCAGTTGGGTGTTCTTCATTACAATCATGGGGTGAGTGAGAGCCAGGAGCACTGTATCGCTTCGTTATAGCTGAGCTGTTCTCAGGGTGATGGGTGCAGTTGGGGGTAGTCTCTTGACTCATTCATTTATTATTTCATTCATTCATTCTACATTCATCAATGATGAATGAGTTACTGCAAGGCACAAGGCATTGCACCTGTTTCGGAGGGACAGTGCAAGCATTTCCGCAAAGAGACTTTGTCCTGTTCCCTTTTGAATGTGGGCACTGTAGTGGGAGGACGGGAGTGAGGGCCAAAGGTTGGTGTTTGAGTGTGGAAAGTGGGGGACGTGGAGGACGCAATGGAAGACCTTCCCCCACGCACCTCCTGCTCAGCCAGGCCACAGTTCCATCTCATCCTCTTCCTCCTCTGACATAGGGCACCACTTATCAGGCGCGCCACATTTCTGGCATGTATTACAAACTGCCCTATAGTTTGATAATCTTTTTCTAAGCGTTTATCTTGTCTCCTCACCCAGCGGAATGATTAAATATGCCAGGTCATGTCTCCTCCATCACTGCCATCTTCACCCAGCCCCCCTCGCCTCCCCAGCATTGAGCACAAGACCGGGAACATGGTAGTGCTCAGGGAAGATGTGATGATGATGATACATCCGTGGGCCACCTGCAGGGAGGTAGCAGGAACGTGAGACAGGCCCTGCCTGGCAAGCTCTGAAGTCACAGATATTCATCAAGATGTCAGAGGTCACTGAGGCAGGGAGGGGCATGGGACTGAACACGAGGGTAATCAGCAGCTCTCAGGCGGCAGGTGGCACCGAGAGGCCTCATAGCCAGGCCAGCACCACTCTCATTATCATTTCAGATGAATATGGATCTCATCTGTCATATAGTGTGGGTCCCCCAAACACAGAATTAACACTCATCTCCCACTGGTTGAAGTCTCCAGGTAACAGAAGGATACAAGGCAGTATTATTCCCTGGGCACGATAATAGGTACTGATATTCATTTTTTTTTCGTTCATTTATTCATTCATTTGTTGAGCACCTACTACTTGTCACCCGCTGTGCTAGGTGTTGAGATGCAATCAGGAACTGAAACAGACAGGGCCCCTGTCCACATCAAATTTAAAATTTTGACAGACATCAAATCATCACATAAATATAAAATTATTGCTGTCTTAAGTGCTACGGAGGAGAGGTACATAGTGACATGAAAGCATGTCACAGCAGGGTTAGCCAGGAAAGAAGCTCTTCTTTCATCCCACAGAGGCAGGAAACCAACATGGAAACAAATGTCCAAGCAAATCCAGCTGTGTTGTCCACTGAGACTACCTGCTTCCCCACTGAGTTCTGTCCCCTGGGAGACTCGATGACTGACTGACCTTTTTGTGTTTGGATTTGGGGGATGTCATGAGCTGAGGGGCAGTTAGAAACACAAGCTCTACCACATCCTGGGTTTGGTCAAATAGCAGGATACTCAATCCAGGATTCACCGATCACCTCTTCTATCATTTCAAGTGGAAAAGCCACTGAAAATTGGGAGATGAGAGCTTCGGTTAGGAAGACCAGCTTGTCCCGGTTTTCTCAGGACTTTCCCAGATTTAAAGTCCCATATTCTGGGACTTTTCTGGTATTAAACCTGAAAGTTCTGCATCCCGGGAACCCCCCTCAGTCCTGGGCCAACCGGGACAGTCAGTTACCCTAGTTCTAGTCTCTGCCCAACACTGCTTTTCAGCTTCGTCTTCTGTAAGATGAAGAAGTTAGAACAGGGGTTCTCAGGCCTGGCTGCTAATTGGAATTACCAAGGAGACTCTTAAAAAATAGAAATGCTCAGGCCTCCCCTCCAGATAGTGGAGGTAAGCCCAGGTATCAGTGAGTTTTAAAAGCTTCCCAGGTGGTGCTTTTGATATGAGGCCAGGACTGAGAACCATTGCTCTAGTTAATCTAAAGTCCTCTGTGCACTCTGATTCTCTGCTAGGGTGAGTTAGTTATATGTGGACCGATTAATTCACAGACCTCTGAGCTCCCGGGGCTGGTCCGAGTTGCTATTGTTGTTCTTATGTATGATAAAGTATACTTTTCTCTCTCCCTCGTTCTTTCCTTTGCTGCTCTCTTGTTCTTTCTCCCTCTGACTGCCTGAGCTCCTAAGGCTGATTCCATCCAGCTGTGCTCACTAGGCCTGGATCAGTCAATGATATCCCTCCTCTGTCCCACCTCTGTCCTGGCCTTGCCCTTCTCCAGCCTCTGTGACCCCTCACTAGAGGAGCGGAAAGATCTCTGTGGACAGAGCCAGGTGCTGTCCCAGAAGTCCCTTCCTCTCTCTCTTCTCAGTGGAGACCATTTCCAGGTGTGTGCCTCCTCCAGATGGGGCCTATTTAGGGGTCAGAGGCTGGGGCACAGCTCCCTGCTTTATATACCATTGCTGGGGACTGACACAGTCCTTGTCAGGCCCTACTCTACTCTACCCAAAATTCTGGGACATGGCCTCTAAATCAGTGCTGATGGTGAAGGGGCTCGGTATGCAGAAGAATGTCCCAAGCCCTGCAGTGCTCCCTCCACCAAGGCCTCTAGCCCTAGCTGACAGCCTCTGTTACATGAGGCTGAAATGGCACTTTAATCCACTCAGTTAACCAAGTAAAACTTTTTGAAGTGATCATTCCCCGCTGAGATCTTTCATCAAGTCAGCTCTATTTCTAAAAGAGATCCATGGCTGCCAGCCTGTTCCAAGCGACTTTGTCCCTCACCTAGACAAGACAGTAACCTCCAAACTGGTCTCCCTGCCTTTCTCTAATTCTTTGCTAAGAGTGATCTTTTAAAAACATAAATCAGATCATGCCATCAATGTAACTTACCGTATCAACATAATACAAAAGAAAAACCATATGATCATCTCAACAGGTGCAGAAAAAGCATTTGATGTATTTTAACTTCTATTTATAATTAAAAACCTTTAGAAAACTAAGAATATCCTCAACTTGATAAGGGGCATCTATAAATAATCTACAGCTAACACCTTCCTTCATGGTGAAAGACTGAACACTTTATTCCAAAGATCAGGAATAAGGCAAAGATGGCTGTTCTCACCATTTTTATTCAACGCTGTATTGGAACCCCTAGCAAGAAACCAGGACACTTCAATTCAACACTGGACTGGAACAATAAGGTAAGAAAAATAAATAAAGGGCATACATATTGCAAAGGAAAAGGTAAAACTGTTTTTACTGACAAACAACATAATCATCAACATTTTAAAAAACCATAAGGAATAGACAAAAAAATCTAGTAAGTGATATTAGCAAGGCCATAGTATCAAAAGTCAGTATACAAAAATCAATTGCATTTCTAGCAATAAACAATTGGAAATAGAAATTTTTAAAAATATCGTTTGTGCTCACATTGACAAACACAATTCTTAGGGATAAATTTAACAAAATATATGCAAGAGCTCTGCACTGAAAACTATAAAACATTGCTGGGAGAAATTAAAGAATACCTAAAGAAATGGAGCAATATACTATGTCCATGGATCAAAAGACTCAATATTGTTAAGATCGATTTCTCCCCAAATTATCTACAGATTTATTGCAGTCCTAATCAAAATCCTAGCTGGCTTTTTTGGGTGGACATTAACAACCTGATTCTAAAATTAGTGTTAAAATGCAAAGGACCTAGAATAGTAAAAACAATTTTGAAAAATAAGAAAAAAACCTAGGGACTTACACACTAACTGATTTCAAACTTACAATAAAGCCACAGTAATCAAGATAGTGTAATATTGGCACACAAATAGATCAATGGAACACAATAGAGAATACAGAAATAGACCTACATATATATAGCCAATTGACATTTGACAAAGGTCCTAAGGTAATTCAATGGGGAAAAGGTAGTCTTTTCAACAATTGGATATCCACGATGGAAAAAAAAAATAGATCTTGACCCTTAGCTCACACCATATACAAATATTAATTTGAAATGGATCATAGATCTCAACGTAAAAGCTGAAACTATAAAAATTATAGAGGAAAATAGCAAGAAAATCCCTTGAGTTAGGCAAAGATTTTTAGATAAGTCATGAAAAACACAAATCATAAAGGAAAAAAATTGATATATTGAATTTCATCAAGAATAAAAACTTCTGTTCTTTAAAAGACACTGTTAAGAAAATGAAAGACAAGCCACAGATTGGGAGAAAATGTTTGCAAAACATACATTCAGAATGTTCAAAAGGTATCCAGAATATATAAAGAACTTTTACAGTTCAATAATAAAGAGGCAAACCACTCCAAAAAAGGGGAGAAGGACATCAAAAGATTTCAACATACTTCACCAAAGAAAATAGGAAAATGGCCCGTAAGCACATAAAGAGATGCTCAGTATCATTAGATGTTAGAGAAATGCAAGTTGAAATGCCACTACACACCCCCTAGAATAGCTAAAATTTAAAAAGAATGATAATACTGAGAGATGGTGAGGATATAGAGTAAGCAGGACTCTCGTACATTGCTGGTTGGTATGCAAAATGGTACGGCCACTTTGGAAAACAGTTTAGTATTTCTTATAAAGTGAAATATACACTTACCATATGACCCAGAAACTCCACTCCTAAGTGTTTACCCGAGAGAAATGAAACATACTTCCATACAAGGATGTACGTGAATATTCACAGAAGCTTTATTTGTAATAGCCCCGAACTGGAAATAACTCCAATGTCAATCAACTGGTAAAAGGACAAAAAACTGTGGCATATCCATGCAATGGAATACCACCAGCAATAAAAAAGGAACAAACTATTGCTATATGCCAACATGGGTTAATCTCAAAAGCATTATGCCAAGTGAAAGATGCCACATACCGAGGAGTACATATTTATGACTAAAAATACATTATATGACATTCTATACAAAGGACAAAACAATGAATCCATGGTGGTCAGGGACTGGGGCTGTGGGCAGAAGATTGATTGGGAAAAGGCATGAGTGAATTAGGGGGGGAGCTGGAAATATTGTACATTTCGATTGCAGTAATGGCTACATAACTGCAAATACTTATCAAAAGTCATCAAACTGCAAACTTTTAAAAGCTGAAGTTTACTGTATATAAATTAAACTTTAATAAATCTGATTTTTAACAAAAGAATCAGAGCCTGCCACTACCCTCCCCCTGGCCCTCACCGCTACACCTACTTAAAAGGACGCATGGCTTTTCCTTGCACTTAGAATATAGTTCGGACTCTTGACCGTGGCCCACAGGGCTCTGGGACCACTCTTCTTGTTGACTCCACTTACACGATGTTGATCACTTTTGTCCTCCTCAAACTCGCTGAGCTCTTCCTTCTACTTCGAGCACTGTGCCCCCAATTCTTGCATGACTGGCTCCTCCTCACTATCCGGGGTCTTCCCTGACCGCCCCATCCAGAGCAGCATCTCATTCTGCTCTGGTTCATCACTTCTCTCTCCATCGCTGTGTACCGCGACCGCGCTTACTCGCTTTGACTTGCTTACTGCCTGTCTTCCTTGTTAGCGTGTGGAAGAACGTGGGTTCCTTATTCATCTTCCTTGTTCACAAGGATAAGGGACCTGATCTGTTTTGTTCACCAGAATTTGTCCGGATTTTTTCACCAGATCTGTTCAGAATTCCCAGCACCTAGCCCTGGCCTGACATACAGGAGGCCTTCGAAATTACTGGTGGAAAATTTCCTGAAAATGTTAAACGATGTTACCATAGGACCCCAAAATTCCACTCCTATATCCCCGAAAGAATTGAAAATATATGCCCCCATGAAACGTGGCATAAATGGTCACAGCAGCATTATTCCTGAGAGCCAAAAAGAGGAAACAATCCCAACGGCCTTCCGTGATGAGCGGATGACTTACAGGCGGCACGTCCACACAGTGGGGTATCATTCCCCAGTAGAAAGACGTGAAGTGCTGGTACAGCCAGGACGAACCCTGAAAACATTTTGAAGTGAAAGAAGCCAGTCACAAAATGCCACATTCGGTGGGATTCCAGCCACAGGCAGTGTCCAGACTAGACAAATCTATGGACACAGGAAGTAGATGAGTGGCTGCCTCGGGCTAGGGGACGGGCGCTGGGGAGAAATGGGAAGTGACTGCTAATAAGTAGGGTGTTTCCTTTGGGGATGCTGAAAAAGTTCTAAGATTGATTGTGGTGATGATTGCACAACTCTGTGAATATACTAAATGTCACTTTAAATGGGTGAATTTTATGGTGTGCGAATTCTGTCTCAATAAAGCTGCTTAAATGTTTTTGTGAAATGAATGAGAGACTCTGCCCCTTATGAGTGTGTTCTGGCTCTGAGGGGAGACGAATCAGGCGGGACACGTCCCGTGAGCTGGTCTCTGGGGTAGAAATGCACAAATGATAGGAGGCAGCTCCTGCTGTCTGTGATGCGCACCGTCCCCCTCTGGGACTTCAGCCCCTTGGCCTTTGGGCGCGGTGGGAGACCTCATGGGAAACGGTCCTGGAGGGCCTGGCAAGGCGCAGGCCCAGGAGGGGCTCCCGGCAATTTTCTCCCCAGCTCTCCGCAACCAGAGCAAAGCACTGTCTTAGTCAGCGGGGCTCTTTCACCCCACCTGGGCTGATTACCCCGCATGAGCCCCTCTGTATGTGTCATCTGCACATGTGCGTAATTAAACTGAACTTGGGGCTGATGACTCGGCTGCTTTGCATCACACCAGCCCTGGCCCAGTGCAGACTGGGAGAACTGGCTCTTCCAGGCAGCTGGCGTGAGTAGAAAGCCTGGGCACCCAGTGCTGGGAGGAGGAGGGTGGGGGTGGCACAGGAGGGCTCTCTGGTCTTCCTCACTCCTTATCCGAAAACTGGAACCCAGGGCAGGTGGGGCCCACCCAGGTGGTCCCGGGCAGGGCTGAGGATGGCTGGCTGGTTAACCTTGGGGTTGTCCTTGAGGCTTTGAACTCCATATGCCCGGACCTGAATTTAGTGTTGAACCAAAGAAGCTTTGAGCAGCCTGAGGCCTCAAGGCATGGGCTGAGGCCTGGGAAGAAAGACCAAGCACGGGAAGCAGTTCTTTCCAATCCTGGCCTCTCGAATGCTCTGCCACAGGGTGTCAGAGAGTTGCTCTGGAGTCAAAAGCTTAACAGAACGAATGTTCAGAAAAGAGGAGCTCTGAGGTTCCTTCCAGTTCCCACATTCTGTGTGTCCGATTGTTAACATTGGACGCTTAGTCTGTGCAAAGGCCATCCTGCATCGTCTCATTTTGTGATCACATAACCCTCGGGGGTAGATCCTGCTGTCTCGCCTGCCTGGGTTACAGAGGACGACACCGGGGCTCAGAGAAGTCAAGTCCATTATTTGCTCCACGTCACACACCTTCCACGTGGTAAAGCCTGTATTCAAATCCAGGTCTGCCTGACTCAGAGACCAAGGTCTCATCCAACCCTTGCCCACGCTCCCTAAATCTGTAATTTTAGAAATCCAGGCTCTCTTTCTGGTTATTTTGAAGAATGTGCATGCGACATAAGAACTAGCTCATGAGGGTAGATACATGATTCATTCAATTGAGGTTATTTTGGAGGAGGACATGGTATTTTTTCTTTGTGATGGGGAGATCAGTGGAAGCAATGTAGTTATTAAGCAACTCCTATTTGGCACATAGTAGAAATTTAATAAGGGCTTGTTGATTGACTGACTGATTGCTTAGACTTGTGCTAGACAATGTGAGGAATACCAAAGAATTTTATCAATCAATCAGTGAGTATTTATTGAATGCATATCATGGGCAAAGTGTTGGCCTGTGTTGGTAGGCAGACTGGACTTCCTTGGAGTTTTAAATGTTGGCAATTAATTCAGATAAAAATAATACGGTCAAAATTGAGCAAAATACATCTGTTAATCCACCTTGACAGCAGCCAGTTTGCGACATTCATTTTAGACAATCTAAATATGTTAGAAAGCTCCAATACCCGAGGCTACTGAAAAACTTGTGATTAAGAAAAAAGTTGTATGACAGCATACACTACCATTTTTAAGTGTTATCTCATTTAATCCTTACAACCCATGGGATGGGTGTTATTCTCCCTTTTTTATGGAGGAAGAAACTGAGATTCAGGTAGTAAGCTTGTAAGTAATGTAATCAGAATTCCAACATAGGGTGTTTGGGGTTTTCTAAAAACTATAATCTAATCTACATTCTTAATCACTATATTATATTGCCCAATAGATAAGGAGCTAGTTTGGAACAGAAAACCAACCACAGGAAAAATTGGAAGCTGTCTATACAAAGCATTGTTAGTTAACACTCCCCAAGAATCTGGGTCTGGACATACCTTAATGACAGCTTCAGGAACTCTCTGGAGGAAGAATGACCAATAACATTTCCACATCTGAAGGTGACTGGGTAGAGAGCACAGAGCAGCACTGAAAGCAATTTCAGGAGCCAAACAGATTTGGGTGCAAACGTCATTTCCAGCACTTACCAACTCTGTGGTCCTGGGCAATGTACCCACCCTTTTTGAGCCTTGGTTGCCTCTTCATTTGTAAAATGGGAATAAGAGTATCTATCGGTAAGGTTGCTATGACAATTAAGACATTGCACATAAAGAGGCTCCAATAAACATTAGCTGTTATTGTTCTGGCAGCAGCGTCCCAATGTGAGGAGGGTGAAGAGAAAGGGAAATGAGGCTCCTCACTGAGGGGTGTGTCCGTGAGGGCGTGCGCGAGGTCAGGCTGTTCCTGCTCTATTTTGGTGGTCTGAGCAGTATTCGGAACATGATGGGTACACAGTAAATAGTTGTTTACAGAAGGTATAAAAATTAAACAAGATTCAGGGGCTTACCGAGTGGGCTTTGACTTGCTGAAATGGAAGGGAGCACATCTCAGCAAATGATTCATATTCTAGTCCTAGTGTCATGGACCCTGAGCCTCTATTTGGATGTGCAGAAGGGATCTTGGAGTTATGACAGGCAGTTCTGGATGCAGCCTGCTAGTGGTGGTCCAGTGGTGGCCACAGCCCAAAGCCCAGTGGAACCTGGATGTTTTCAGGGAGGATTTTGGAATTGAACTGGAAAACTTGTCCTCCAGTTGTCTAATGCCTCTCACTCGGTACTGCCATGGTTAAGGGGGCTCCACAAGGAGCTACTAGAATCATCACAAGCCCTCACGGTGGGAAAACTAAGGCTGAGAAGGAAAACAACACAAATCTATAAACCCTCGAAGGCTGAGCTGAATTCTGACATGTTACAAGAGGGAGCATCTTAGAACTCAAATGTATTGTGGGAAGACAGATTGTAGGAAAATCTGTTTGCACGGAGTTTTAAACCTATAGTAAAAATGTCCAATGTCCTCAAAGTACTTCAGAGTTTCTCAAAAGCCATCTCACGACACCATTTGATCTCTAAGGGGCAGGCAGAGCAGACATATCTTTGCTGGATCACGCTTGAGAGAACTAAAGTGAAGTGATGGGCTAAGGCCCCACTTCTGGGAAGTAGCCAAGCCATGGCTTGTCATGATGCATTGTCCCTAAGAAATGCTATAGGCTGGAAATAGAGACAGGTTCAACCGAAGTGTTTGTATCTTTGTGAATTTAATATCCTTCATAGTTATTAGGGGACTCTAAGGCTGTTTGGAATGTCCCACTAATGTGAAGTGCACAGCTTTGGAGGCAATTCGACTGCAGCCAAGCTCAGCCAAACCACTAGCCCTGGGGCTTTGAGCAAGTCGTCAAGGCTCTCTGGGCTTTAAGAGAATGTCATTTGTCCTGTCTACCTTGGAGGATTGTCTTAAGGGCCAGATAAGGTAAAGGAAGAGATTGTGCTTTGCAAATGTGATATTCCAAGTCTTAATAATATCACACCAGAAGATATCACTAAATGTCCCTTGGTACCTCAGCCGGAGAGAGCCTCCTGGCCCTGTTTGCCTGCCAGTCTGACACAGTGTGTATAAATTTCTCTACCCAGTCCGAATCGGATTAAGTCATGGATGCTGAGTGCACAGAGAACTAGAATAGGAATGTAAACACTTGGGTTAGGAAACGACCTTGATGTTCATTCACCTTCTCTATGTGCACAGAAAAAAACTCATATTCCTTTAGATGAAATTTGTTCTAAACGGAGAAATCTTTAGAGCACTGCAAAAGCAGAAAGGCTCATGTTTTCTTTTCAAACTCTGAAAAACCTATAAGAGAAATGAAATAACGTAGCTGTATACTCAAAGATCTAAAGTTTATCATGTTATTTGGGTTTAAAGTCTAGGTAACTCGTGTCTTTTTTTAATGATTCACATTCAAAAAGCGAAAAAAAAAATTCAAAAATGCATAACATTTCCCTTTCACTAAGCAAACAATATAAATGTCTGTCTTTGGGTGACAGTTGGCAAAACACAACATGATTAATCTGGGGACCTGCAGGAGTTCACCTTCGGTGACTTCACACTTATCACCTGCTCTGATAAAAACACATCTGACTCAGCTGAGAAATGAACCTAGGAGAAGAATGGCATAAAAATAAAGCATTTCTTTTCAAATACTCTGAGTTGTAAAGAGTATAGATAAAGGTTCTAACAAGAATGTACACATTTAACATCTTAAAATTTATTATCAAAACAGTAAATTGACATTAAAGAAAATTTTAAAAGATTGATCCATCACATCTATTACAGCTGACATTGTCATGGTAAGAACATTGATGTAGAGGCAGAAAACATGTCTTTAGAATTCATCAATTCAATTAACATGAGAATTAGCTCCTTCCTTTATGGTCTGGAAAATGTATTTCTTGAATCTTTGCTTCCTTGTTGAAAAACGGGGAGGGTAATAATAACTGCATGCAATTGTGTTCTGCGGACAAAATGAAATAATACATGTGCCAGTGTTTTGCAAAGGTGAGTTATGTTTCCTGGTGTTCTTTTATTTTTATCATATAGTTTTTCTTCGTAATTTTTATTTATTGCACATTATACCTGTTTTTGCTTAGTCTGATTCTGACCATCCTTCTGTTCCTGTCTTTCTGGGCAGTTTTCTTCTTTTGCAAACCATGACTCTGTTTCCCCTTCTCAGATTCTGTTTCATGGTTCTTTGGCAAAGAACTCCAGACTACCTGATCACCTTTGTCAATTCTCTTCTTTTGTGCCAAAACTCTCTAATTAGAGACATCTAGTCTCTCCAGAGTTGAAAGGGACCTGATTTTTTAGGATGAGAAAGTTGATGTCCAGGGGCCATGGGGAAAGAAGTTGCACTGCCTAAAATAACAGAGCCCCAACAAAAGCCCAGTCCCAAAGTCTTAGCCCAGGGCTTTCTCCACCACATCTCCAGCAAAAAATCCTTCTCTTTGTGCTTTGGATTCAAAGCACATGTCTTAATACTCTCCTCTCCTGTTCACAGTACTATCTGTTGTTCAAACCACAACAATATATATAGTTATGTATACAGAGGTCTGTCTGGAAAGTATCCAGCCATTGTTAATATAACGAGAATGGTTTGTGTGACACCGATGTAACCTGGCAGCCAAGGCGAGTGGACTGGGATGTGCATGTGTGAACAATGACGACGTCACTGTACTGGGCAGTGGGCGCTAGACGCCATTGAGTGAGCGCGTGCACTGTGTGGCCGTCGCATTCAAAATGACTGAGCGAGCAGAGCAACGAATCTGCATCAAATTTTGCGTTAAGCTCGAACATTCCTCCAAAGAAACTATTCGGATGGTTCGGAAGGCTTTTAGGGACGATGCAATGAGTGCAGCACAAATAAAAGTGTGGCACAGACGCTTCAAAGAGGGTCGAGAATCTGCTGAAAGTGATCCACGTTCTGGAAGGCCTGCAACTAGCAGAACACCTGAGAATGTTGACTCTGTAGGGTTAGGTTAAGAGACGCTGGCAGAACGGCGTGAGGTCCCAAAGTGGGTCCCACTTTGATGGGGACTGAGGGGTCATTGTCCTGTGTACAGTGTTTCGTGTATGTTGTATCTTCTTCGATAAATGTTTCTACTTTTCATATTACATGGCTGGATACTTTCCAGACAGACCTTGCATGTGTGTGTGTGTGTGAGTGTGTGTGTGTTTATAAAATTATATGCTAATGACCACTATTTATTGGTGGGAACTATGTCGTAGGTCCTGTGCCAAATGTGTTACACAAAATGATTTCACTGAATGGACATAAATGTTCTATTTGAGAGGAACCATTATCTCCATTTTAGGGATGAGGAAACCGAGGTTCTGAGAGGGTAAGTAACTTGCCCAAGGACACAGAGGTAATACATGGCAGAGCTGGGGTTCCATGGTGGTCTGACCGCAAAGTCCGTTCTGCAAACCACTCAACTCTCACTGCTCTGAATGCTACCCCCGTGCCTGTCGAGCGCCCCCAGCGGCCTAGAATGCCAGGCTGTCATTCTGTCTTCCACGCAGCTTTTGGAATCTCACCTGGTCCTTGAGAAAGCCTTCTCGGGTGGTCAGAAAGGAGTTAAGGCCGTTCCTGTCTGCAGGTGGGATTCTCGTGGTCAGAGGAGTGAGCTACTCATCCACCCCGACTTCCTCTGCGAATATCTGACTCCAGCGTGTGCAAGTGGACTCCCATCTGCCAATGCTGGGCTTAGGGCCTACCTGTCTGTCGGCATCACTGGTCTCTCTGCAGCTGCTTCTCTTCTGCAGAAAAAGTAGCAGCAGCTCAAGGAGTGTTTCCAGTGAACACCTGCTGAGTTTTATCTAAAGAGTCAGAGCAGCCTGTGTAAACATGGCCATGGGGCTCCCTGGCTCGGGGCCACGCTTCAGGAGGGTGGCAGTGCCTGTGGGCCTTGTTCTGTAGAAATCCACTGAGGCGGGGGGACTTGAAACCGCTTCACACCAGCAGGGGGAGGAACTGGGTGTGTGCATGTAGGAGAAGTGCAGAGTCCGAGGGTCACCACGCTGTCCCGTCCGGTGTGAGGAGGGCTGTCACAGGGAAGTGGGATCTGATTTCTGCTGTGCGGCCCCGGAGAGGAGAAGTAGGAACTACGGACAAACAGGTCTGGAGAATCACCAGGAAGAGCGGCTGCACCAAATCCTTCTTGGAAACAGGTGGCACCTGAACAGTCAGGTGCCCAGAACTGTGCCCGGATGGAGTGAGGGTATTTTCCACCCTCTGGAGCCAGCTAGGCACAGGACGGGCAGCTGCCGGGCAGGGCTGGCACACAGGGTCCACTCCAGAGGGCTCAGCTGCTCTGGCCTGGGAGGGCCTGAAGGCAACCTCCTTCGTCATCCATGGCCATTGCCGGCTCTCCAAGGGGGTGGGGGCCCACGTGTGCTCAGGGTGCCAGGGGTCCTGCCAATGATCATGGAGTTCTGATGGTGCAATGAGGGCTATGCCCATGACGGGGAGAGAAACGGGGCTTTGCCCCTATGTCCTGAACGAGATACAAAGAGGCTGTAAATTCCATTGCTCAGGGAAACACTATGGCTCCTGCGTTAAGGATTCGAGATCCCAAGCCACAGACCTGCTGGGATCACTGGGTGGCCCTTTGGCCGCCTTGTGTCTCCCCAATGTCTATCTTCTGGCCCCTCCTGGGTGTGCCTGTCCTTTCTCCCTCCCCTTCCCCTTTACCCAGTGGTGAGGCCCAGCGTCTGCTGGAGACAGGGGCCCCATAGTTGCCCCACCAGCATTGTCCCCTGTAAGCCTTTCTTAGGGCTGGCAGAGAGGCCGGCCGGGGACTAGAGGCTCTGTTTGGACCGTGGGCGGTTTTCTCCTGCCTTAAAAAAATTTTCTCCACCCTATCTGGCCTCCTCTTACAATACCCAGAGACACAGCCTCCAACCAAGCAGCTGTTGTGCGTCCTGGGGCAGCGACCCCACTGGTCTGTGCTTGGGGATCAGGGTTAATTTTTAGGGAAGATTTATATGAGATTTTATAAAAGGGAAAATTAACCTCTAGTGACAAGAAGCAGATTAGTTGTTGCCTGGGGCTGGGGTGGAGGGGGAGGGAGGTGAGGAATTGACTTCAAAGGCTGGAGGAAACTTTGAGGGGATAAGAATATTCTAGATATGGATTGTCATGATGGTTTCACTGGTGTATACATTTGTTTGCTCATTTAATTGTATGCTTATTATTGATGCATTGTTAATTAAAAAGAAAATAAATTTCAGAACAGATTGGTAGCAGATGCCCATGGCCAAGCAATAGCCAGACAGGCACTGTGTGTTCTTAATTCTAAGGATCCTGTTTGGCCACAGCAAAGAATATGTAGATCGTGTGGATTCATGGAAGTCTCAAAATGAAGTAATACTGCACGGAAGAGAAAGCACTCACTGGATGTTCACAGTGACAACATCTTTCTAGGGTTGGGGTCTGCTCTGTGCAGAGGGTGCTCACCCCCAAGGCAGAGGCCTCTCTGGCCCTTGGTTTCTGTCTCCCTGCCAGACTACAAGGTGGCAGCCTGCAGAAAATAGAAGCAACAGGCAGGAGGGAGGGTGGAGTCCTGCTGACACGTTACGTAATAAAAAGGGAGGCAAAATCTGGCTGAAAAGCTGATGCTGTCTTTATTTAAAATTTCGATATTTTGTTTATTGTGGACTTTTTGCATTAATGTTGATTTTTAAATATTGGTCTACCTTGATTCTTTGGGCACCTTCCTCGATTGCACAGCCCAGGTAGATGTCTCACGTGCTCACTCTTGTCCAGCCCCGCAGGAAAGGTAGGAAGAACCAGCCATTAGTGCAGGGAATGCAGAGACAGCAGTCAGTCTTCCGCAGGCCTGGGTGGAGAGAGGCCCAGACTGCCTGGGAAGTGGAACAGAGAGATCTCCCTGAGGCTGGAGCCAGAAGAGTTGCTGGGCTTGGAGTGGGGGCAGTACAGACTCTGGGGAGGGCTCAGTGTCCTGGGTGACTCACTCCCTTAAGGGTGAGCTCAGTGTCTGCTCGCTGCCCTGCCTGGCCTCTGTGTCCTGGCTGCCCCAGGCCTGGAGGGAAGCCCATCTGTTGAGCCTGGAGTGATGGGGGAAGCTCAGAGTGGGGTGCAAAGAAGGGAGGGGTACTCAGGAGCTCCAAGGAGGGAGCTGGGAGGTAATTCAGGAGGGAGGCTGCTGATGGACTTGGGAAAGAAGAGCTCGGCCTGCGGTGGGAACTGAGGAGGTGACAACAAGACTGGGAATAGAGTGGCCCAGAGTGCTGTTTCCCAGGCTGGAGCCCCGGGAAGGAGCAAGGCATTGGGTAGCGGCAGCTGGAACAGCCATGGGAGCAGAGAGCTGGGACTTTGGCCTCAGAACAGTAGTGAGAGTCCTTCACTCCTCACTCTCTTGGCTGGTGGCTGTGACACTGTGCTTATTTGCATGGCTGACATGATTTTTATGGCAAACTCCCTCCACTGCAGATGGAAATGACCCAGGTGGAAGGTGACCAGGGTGCCTGATAGCTGACCTACCGTCTCCGCTCGGAGGGTAAAAGGTGTGTCCCAGGTGCTGCTGACAGCCTCTGGGTGGGGAGTAGCCAAGGGTGGACGTGGCAGGCATCTTTCCAGAAGGCAACCAGGGAGCCGGAGGGAGAAGGGCAGGGACCAAAGCCAGAGGACAGCTGGGATTGTGCAGTCAGGAGGAAGGCAAGCAGAATGCAGGAAGGGAGCCAGGCAAGGGCGGAGCCAGGCCAGGGTCAGGTGCGGAAGTCAAGGGCAGGGGCAGGCCTCCAAGGCCAGCTCTTCTGGGGGAAGAGTCCAGGTCTTGTGCTGCCCCAGCACCTTCCTCCTGGAAACAGGGACTCTACCAGCAAAGAACGTCATGCCTAGTGTCCCCGCCCCTGTCCCCTACCCCCAGCCCCAGCACATACCCTGTGTGTTCCCCCATGGCGGACGCCCTGCCTTTCTGTTCTTTGCCCCCATCCATCTGGCAGTGCCCAGTGCCAGGCATGTTCTCTGGTTTAACGTGCTGACCCCATTCTCCAGATGGTAATCTGCAGACCTCCACGTTCACCTTGCTGCCCTGTCCCTCAGAGTGAGGGTTTCCATTCCTCCTGACTGCCCAGAACACGCAGCCTGAGCTCTTTCTAGAGATTGTGAGATTTTCATGGAAGGAGGCTGAGGGTGACCCTCTGAGGCTAGTGGCCAGCCTGGGAAATGGAGTGCGGACCTTTAGGTCTGGCCTAGGCATGCCAAAGCTCCGTGGCAAGCAGGTGGCCAAACAGGGTCTGGGCACCTCCCTAAGAGAGAGGGAAGCGCAGCTGAGGACACATGCCGGCGTCTCCTCAGGACCGACGACAGGCGGGAGGGGTGCCTCTGCCATGGAGAGCTGGTGGAGGGGCAGGAAGGGGATCTGGCCTGTGGCTGAGTTCTGCCCTCTTGGAGAGCCAGAGAAGTGGCCCCCGAAAACAATCCAAGATTAGAGAGCTCTAGGGTACCTGCCTGGGCCCTCCAGAAGTTCTCCCCTCCATCCTTCTGCCTCTGCATTCAATTTCCCTCAAGACACCCTATGCTGGAGCAGACAGTTTTCACCCTGGGCTAGAAGTTTCCACTTTCATGAATGTAAATGGAAGAGGATCGTAGTCCCTTCTTGTAAGTCTTTGCTCAAATGCCACCTTGGAGAGGCCTTCCCTGACCATCCTGTTTCAAACTGTGACTGCACCCTCCACCTTCTTGATCTCTTCCCTGCCTCATTCTTCTGAATAGCACTTCTTACTTTCTAATTCATTGACTTTTGGTGGCCTCCTCCTACCCCCAAATGCTAATGCCAAAGGTCGGGGTGGGGGGAGTCTTTGTCCGCCCCTGCCTTTGACTTCTACACTTGACCTTAGCTTGGCTCTGCCCTTTCCTGGCTCCTTTTTCCAATCTCCTTGCCCCCTTGCGACTGCACAATCCCAGCTAGAACGATGCCAGGCACACAGAGGCACTCAATAATACCTGTTGAATGACTGTGTTAAGGATGTATGTAAAGCATTTCTTAGGATACCTAGCACCTTCTGACTATTGCTGCTGTTGTTGTTTGTTGCATGTGATTCGTATAGATTCCTTAGTCTCTCTGGTCCTCTGTCTCTTCCTCTGTGAAATGAGAAGATTGACCCACTAATGATCTGTGAGCTTCCTTCAAACTCTAAAAATCTTAGTGCCTCCAAAAACTCAGAGTCAGAAAAGTTCTTCCCAAAGGTCACCTAAATCTCCTTCTTTTGCAGTTCTGAGCAGCAGCTCTGCCGAGTTTCGAGATGCTAAACACCCCTTTTGCAGTAGCTCTTCCTCTACTTCTTTTGACTCTGAAGATCAGAATGGGGTATAGGTACGGGACCATGAGTCAGCCCAATATTTCTTGGAACAGTTTTCATTCATATGTTTTATTTTAATTGGTTTGGAGTGTTGTTTCATAACATTTTATTGTTTTCAGTAGATGCTATTCATTTTTTTTTTTTTTTTTTTTAGACAGAGTCTCACTTTGTTGCCCGGGCTAGAGTGCCGTGGCGTCAGCCTAGCTCACAGAAACCTCAAACTCCTGGGCTCAAAGATCCTTCTGCCTCGGCCTCCCAAGTAGCTGGGACTACAGGCATGCACCACCATGCCCGGCTCATTTTTTCTACATATTTTTAGCTGTCCAATTAATTTCTTTCTATTTTTGGTAGAGACGGGGTCTCGCTCTTGCTCAGGCTGGTCTCGAACTCCTGAGCTCAAACAATCCACCCGCCTCGGCCTCCCAGAGAGCTAGGATTACAGGCGTGAGCCACCGCGCCCGGCGATGCTATTCATTATGTACATGATTAAAGGTCATTTGATTTTAATTTCTTCATTAAGAGTTGTCATAGAAATAACCAGAGTTCAGGAAAATAAAACTGCCAGACCTTGTGCCCTGATTTGGGATTTGGACATGTGGTCCTTGGAGATGAAGGTTCACACTGTCCTGCCTTGGCTGAGGCTCTGTCCCTGACCTGGGTCATCCTCTCTGGGGACAAGGTCATACCTCAGAGGGCTCAGGAGCATCTGTTTCAAGGGCTCAGATCAAGAGGGCTAAGACCATCCTCACTGGGCCTCAGCCCTTTCTCTCAGAATCTATCCCCCTCTGAAAGAGGCGGTCCGGAACCCTCCCGGCTGCTTCGGCGGCGGGGGCGGTTCAATAGTAAAGGTAGCTTCGCATTCCGGTATTCTCTGAGTAACTGGGAAGGCCTCGGTTGAGGGGCGGAGGGACAGGTCTGGCAAGTTCTGTGTTGTTTATACTGGGGATTACCTCACACATCCCAACCGGCTTCCCCGCCCCATTTGGTGGGGGCCGGCCCTCGGCCCTCCAAACCCCTTTTCCCCACATGCCTGGGAAGCCAGGGGCCAACATGGATCTTCTCCTCGACATCAGCTGAGCCTGGAAGACTCATCCCTCGGAGACCATGGAGAGGGACAGCCGGGTGAGTGTGTCGGTCGGCCTGAGGCCAGACTTTCCCAGCGCTGAGGAAGCAGCCTGAGCTGGGAGACAGGTGGGGCTGCCACCATGCGCCCCAGGTTTGGGTAGATTGAGTGTGCCTTTTCTAGTTTGAAGCTACTTGGGATTCGGGTTTCTTGGCTTCCTTTCAATATGGTTCTAGAAGGAGCCCCTGGGAGGAGAAGCTGATGGGGTTTGGGGTCTGGTCAGCAGGCACCCCCAGGGCTGTGTGGCTGAGTCCTGGGCTCCTGCTCTGTGGCCTGCGGGCACTCGGCCGGACATCTATGCTGTTGAAGCGTCCACTGTGCTGCTTGAGAATCTAACCTGATCTCATTTATTTTCATCTCCTTGTTGTTGGTCTGAGAATCGAAAGCATTCTAACTGGTATTCGAGGTCACCTGATCTAACCCCTTCACTAGTCTCCTAACCCTTCCCAGAGAACTGTGACTTTCTATGTCCCTTTAAGATTTTCAAGGGTATGTTTCAACCTCCTTGGTCATTTATTTTTAGGCTTAATAACCTTCATGCTTGGGAAGTGCTTCTGTATGTTTAACCACAATTCCTTCTGCTGCAACTCAAGTTGTCCTCCTCCTCCTCTTTCTCTTCCTCCTCCTCCTCTTCAGTCTCCTTCTTCTCTTAGGGGCGGTAGAGAGCAGCAAGTCTGTCCTCTGTGGAAAAGCCATTCATATACACATGAAGGCTTCCAGAGATTTTGTTCAACTGCGCTTCTGCTTTCTTTTTCTGCCAGGAAATTCCTCTTCTGTTCACACTTGTCCTTATGTCTTATTTTCTGCTCTTTCTCACATTCTTTGTACTTTACTGATATGGTAGAGTCTGGGACTCTGGGAAGGATGGACCAGGTTTGAGAAAGATCAGCTCATCCTATGTTTTGGCTTCTGGTTAGCTTGTGGTCCATTCTGAACCCCAGGTGTGTTTCTACAAACTTTCCTATCATTTCTCCCACCATTCTTCCAGCCTGCTCTTGACTCTTCTTTCTCGGTCTGCTTCCCCTGCCCTTCTCTCTGATTCATGTCTCCACCTCACCAAAGTCACTTGGCTCTAGGCCTCAGGAGCTCATTGGAGCCTCTGTTGAGCAGTAAGAGTGGTGCACTGGGCAGAATGGAGTTGTGTCTGGGGCATGGGGAAGGTGAACCACAGTCACAGCCATGGGGCATCCCCCTTGGTAACTTGCCGGGAGCCTAGACTTGACAGCTCCTAAACCCAAGGGTGAGAAGGGCTGAGCTATCTGAAGGGCACGTATGATCACATCGGAGGCGGATGGTAGGGCCTGTCCCTGGGGCAGGGTGATGGAGGTGATGTCTGCCCTGGAAGCTCCTCTTTCCAGAGTCAGGGACAAACATGGAAGGTTGCTGGAGGGGCACAGGATGGAGAGCAGAACTGATGGAAAAATAGTGACTCCCAATTAATCTAGGAATTATGTGCCAAATGGTATGGGAGGCGCCATGTTCATTCTGGAAGAAAGATTGTCCGAATTTATCTTGGAATGGAAAAACCGAACGATTACATCCTTATTTAAGGTTCTTAAATTTAACCCCCTGTTTAAGGTGGAACCTCCAAGAGAGTGAGCCTGAGGTGGGGACAAGGAGGGCTATAGTTGGAGATTTCTTAAGGCTGATGAAATAGGAGCCGTCCGGGAGAAGTTGCTCATCTGAAGCTGTGCCTTCTTCCTGAGGGCCTTATTGCAGAGAGATGCATTGTGGGTTTTGTCCCCCAGCTCCAAAAAGGAGTGAGGAAGATGGCAGTCCATGGCTTAAGGCTGATGACGCTCCTGTGGCAGCTGGTGGGTCTTCAGAGGAATCTTGGAAAGGGGTGGAGAAGGCGCTCAGCTCGTGGTGGGCTTGTTGTGGTGGACCGAGGACTGACCACGTTCCGGGTCAGCTTTGGGCAAACACTTAAAACTTCCTGGACCTGGCCGGGCGCGGTGGCTCACGCCTGTAATCCTAGCTCTCTGGGAGGCTGAGGCGGGCAGATTGTTTGAGCTCAGGAGTTCGAAACCAGCCTGAGCAAGAGCGAGACCCCGTCTCTACTGAAAATAGAAAGAAATTAATCGGCCAACTAAAAATATATAGAAAAAATTAGCCGGGCATGGTGGCGCATGCCTGTAGTCCCAGCTACTCGGGAGGCTGGGGCAGTAGGATCACTTGAGCCCAGGAGTTTGAGGTTGCTGTGAGCTAGGCTGACGCCATGGCACTCACTCTAGCCAGGGCAACAGAGTGAGACTCTGTCTCAAAAAAAAAAAAAAAAAAACTTCCTGGACCTTAGTTTCTTCATCTCTCAAATGCAGCAATAATAGTACTGTTAAAAGAAACACTCTGGACAAATTAAATTTAGCAGAGTTTAGAACGATGGAGCAAAGAATGATTCGCGAAACGGGCAGAGAGACCCCGGTGCAGCCGTGTGGTCGGAGAGGATTTACGGACAGCAAACAGAAGTAGGGACAGAAACAGCTGGATGGGTACAGCTCAGCATTTGCCTTATTTGAACACGGTTTAAACAGTTGGCTGCCTTTGACTGGCCGAAACTTGGTGATTGGTACAAGAGTGGGTTGTAGTTTGTTTACACATCCAGTTAGGCTACGGTTCATTATGTGCGGAGAAACCTTTAGGCCAAGCTTAAACTATGTAAGCAGGCAGCTTTAAGCTTAATTTAATAGTACTTAACTCAAGGAGTCTCACAAAAACAATAGTGTTTTTCACATAGTGAGGCTCATTCAGAATAGTATCTGGCATAGATATTATAGACAGAGACATAGATCTATTCACACACTGTTAAGGTTTCTCATCATCATCGCCATTGTCACCATCACCATCTAGGGTCTAGTCTTGGTTCCTCAAAATCTGGACAAATATCTTCTTCTATCCATGCCTCAGTTTTCCCATCTGCCAAAGTAGAGGGCTGGACGAGCTGGACAAACTGCCCACTGAGGCCCCATTCTGGGTCCACTCCAGTCTCCGGGATAATGCAGAATGGGGTTACAGGTCCATTGCACTGGGTGCGTGCATCTGTTCTTGACATATAGTGGGTATTTGGTGCCTTTTCAAAACGGGTCACATTTTTAATGCTTAGAGAAGTGCAATGTTTATTAAAGAAAGACCGAAGTAGATCCAATGATGAAGCAACACTCCTCTGTAGAGTGGATTTTCTTATACTGGGTCTTCTTAAAGTGGAGCAGGTTCCAAACCAGCCTGAGACCACAGATGCCACAGACAAGTGAGAAAGGCAGGGGGCCCGGGGCCGGTCCAGGATGAGGCGCCCTCCCCAGAGGGACCTGAGCAGGCTCCCAAGAGAAAAGACCAGGCTCAGGTCACTCTGCCGTCTCCCAGCCCCCAAGTGCAGGTGCTCTGAGGACCCAGGCACTGCCCTTTGCCCCTGCAGGCAGGCATCCTCACCTGAGACCTCTGTCTCATGTTTTCATTGGTGCTGAGCAGCCTTCCCTGCCGTTCCCTGCGTTGTCGCTGTGACTTGGCAAATGTGAGCGTGAACGTGTGGGAGTGTGTGCACAGGGCTCCGGGCCGGGTGCTGGGCGGGAAGGCCGACTGATGTAACACGGTCACTTAGCTTAAGTGTCTTGTTTTGACAAAACGGCTTCCTCTTGGTATAGCAACAACGGGGGTGGATGTGTCCGGCCAGGTGGGCAGGGTGCTGATGGGGTAGGCACGAGGGAAGCTGCCATGGGGAACTCTGGCTTTGTCAGCCAAGCAGGGGCCTTGGCAGCCCTGGGTGGAGCCTGGCTCCTCTAATAAGGAAGCAATACCAAGACTATACAGGGAGCCTCCAGCCCTGAACTGTGTTGCCACCCTAGTGCTGGCAGAGAGGGAAGGAACAGACACAGGTAGAAACTGAGGCAGCGAGTTCCCGGGCAATCCGATGGGCAGTAGTGGGGACCCAATGCTCTTTAAAGTATTTGATGAACAAATGAATGAATGAATGAATGAACAAGGAAATGTTTTGATTCTGGTCTAACAGGGCTCTCCCAGCCTTTTTCACGTGTGTAAGAGGTATCATAAACTAGAAGGAATTTTAACACTCAGCCAGTCCAGTCATTTTCAAGTTCTTTGTAACAGCTGCCTCTTTTATTCAAACGAAATCTTATGTGGCGTCCGCTGTATGAAACTGAAAAGTGGATCCTCTCTGTTCGAGGTGGGGTGAGGACTCCGAGCCTCACTACAGTCCTCACCGCGTGGTCTCCAAGGCACCTCCCTGGAACCTGTAATGCTCCGTGGAACCCCGTTTGCAAACCGCTGAGTGTCCAATCCCTTCATTTTATAGATTAAGGAGATGAGACCCAGAGAGGGATGTGACTGTCCCCAAGGTCACACGGCTCGCTAGGAACAGAAGCAAGGCTCCCCCGTGCCTCCCACACCTGGGGCAGGGGAGGCCTTGCGCTCTGGCTCCTTCATCTGGAGCTCAGTCAACTCGCAGGCTGACGGGGTCTCTGATGTTCACACTGTGTGTGCACTGGGGGTGCTGGTGGCCGGGTGGGAGTAGGCAGCGGGGAATGTGCCTGTGTTCTTGGGGGAGCCTGTATTTGTGGGGTTTCTCTGGGGTCAGAGACGGGGAGAGGAGAGAGCCCTGTGTATCTGGAGCTACAGCGAAGCCTCTGTCTAGCAGGGAGGAGGGGAAAGAAGCCATAATGTACTCCCACCCAGGCTGGGCCAGGCCAGTCCACACCGGGATGGGTTCAGGGCTTCCCACCACAGCCCAAGGGCCCCCAAGTTCCCAGCAGGCAAGCAGGGGTTCTAGGCTCTGTCAAGGGAGCTTCTGATCTTTTCTTGATACCCCAGTGCTTCTGGTGGGGTTCGAGGAGTCATCTCTTCCTGCCTAGCCCAGAGTGCCGGAGTGCCAGCCATGGTCCTGCCTTGGCCCGCCCCTTTGAATGTCCTCAATACTCAGAGAGAAGCTCTCTCCAGCTCTCTCCACAGGGGCCTAAGTCTGGGGCAGGTCCTTTCTCGTTGGAGGTCGGTAAGGGTGGGCAGTGGGACAGCACAGTGTTGTACAACAGCTCAAGGATGGGAGCCAGAAGATCAGCGTTCTAGGACTGGCACCACCCCCAAACTGGCTGTGTGACCCTGGATAAGTCACATAGCCTCTCCGAGCCTTCATGGCCTTATCAATAGGACAAAGGGCACGGACTAGAGGGTTTTCAAAGTCCTTCCAGTCCTGACAGCCTGTGACATGCCTAGCCTGCCCCTGGGTGGTCACTTTACAAAGGGATGGCAGACTGGACTTAAAGGGCCCTAATGCACCTGTCCTCAGACTATGAAAATGTGTCATTGTTGTGCTGCTCCTGCTACTGGACATTCTTCAGGTCTAGCAGGAGAGCTTTTTATAGGGTCATTCTCACTGCAAGCCTGGGTGCTGGGTGATCTGCAGTGCACGTTTCCCAGAGTTCAGGCTGCTGCCTGCGGCTAGAGAACTGTCTACGCAGAGCCTGGGGCTCACTGCATGGCACAGCCACATAACCATTAAGATGGAGCAACCCAAGAGCCGGTGTCACTCAGCAGACAGGGCCCTTCTCCTCCCTGGCATCACTGGCTGGGCCCACAGAAGACTCAGGAGAGGCCAAGGGCTGGACACACTCCAGGGCTTGTTAACTAACTCCCATTCTGCACCAGGTAAGGGCCAAAGGAGCAGAGTCTGACATAATAAATTGTCAAAATGCCCTATTCACCTGGGGGTTGGAGGGGCTACCCCTGGAAGCTGTGGTGTAGAGAACACTGGGCAGGGAGCAAGGGCCTTGGTTTTAGTCCCTGTTCTGCTATAAGATGGACCCGAGCAACTTTGGGCAAATCACACAAATGTTTTGGGCCTCTACATCCTGGTCCATAAAGAATAATAATCCTTATAGACTCCTGTCTACGGAAATGCTTGGAAAGGGTCCCAGAGCCAGGGGCTGCTCTCCTCACCTCTCTCCCTGGCCCATCCCTCACTGCCTTCCCGTAGACTTCTGCCCCGCCCACCTGCCATGCTGCCTCCTGCCCCAGGATGCCTGCAGGGCGGTGAACCAGCTTTGGATGAGGATCCCAGGATGGTGCACAGGCACAGCCAGGTGGCAGCAGTGACAGCCCAGGGTGTGGGCCTGTTTCATGGCATAGTAAGGGCTCCCAACTGTATCACCCCAGGGGACAACAACCTCAGAGACAATCTCAGGGGTAGGTGGGGAGGAGAGGCAGGGCCAGGAAAGAATGATTGGTAAAGTTAGGCAGGGAAATGGCCCAGGATCACCCATAGTCCCCTGCTCTGCCCTGTGCACCTGTCCCTTAGCAGGCTAAGAAGCCTTCGGTCTGCAGACAGGTTGAGGAGAGGTTGGGGCACATCAAGGAGTTGGTCATCTGAGTTCCATTCCTGGGTCTTCTGCTCACTGGCAAAGGCCAGGATTTGGGAGGCTGGGGTTCTGGTCCTGGCTCTGCCCCTTGGAGCTTGGGACCTTGGACAAGAAGTCTCCTCCCCTCCCTACTTCCCATCTGCTCAAGGCACCTGCTCTGAGGGTGAGGTCAGGCCTCCAGTGGGAGGCTGGAATCTCAGCAATTGTCCTCCAAGAATTGAGGAAAGGAAATGAGTTAGTGTTATGGTGGTTTAGACATCGGGAAGAACTTCCAGCAGGGTGGGGCAGCAGGCTGTGAAATGCCTAAAGAAGGGAGGCTGTGGAACCTCCTATTCTGGTGGTCCCTGAAGATGAGAACGCTTCTGACTGTCCTGAGATGGTGCAGGTTGAGGGTCAGAGGCAGGGGCTGGGGCAGATGGCCTTACTCTGGATGCTCCTCTCCTCTGGTCTTAGGGCTGCCCTTCAATCCTGATGTCCCTGCTGGGACTCGAAGTTCCCTTCACGAGCAATTCTCAGTCAGGTCTTGGGGTCCCAGCACTCTCTCTTGCCCTGGCCTGAGAGGCAGGCGCCTTTCACCTGCCTCCTGCTGGCTCCGACAGCAGAGCACTTGCTCTACCAAGACCAGGGCTGCATACTCCCCGGACCATCCGCAGGGCCTCCAGCCCTTTCTTTGATATGCCCTTTCCAGCTGCTCCCGGTTGCCCATCGTGCCTGCCCAACACCAGTTCCCTCTCTGGTCCAACTCCCTTCACAAAACACCTTGCCCACTCCACTTCCCAATCTTCCCTGCCATTTTCCTCTGGGCCTCACCCCTTGGGCCTCTCCACCCTCTCTCCTTCAGCCTCTCATGATGGGGACAGGGGCAGGATCACAGGGTCCCCTTCAGGTGGAGACAGCACTTGGCTGGGAATTAGAAGACTGTGGTAGAGTTCCTAAAGACCACCAGTTAGTTCAGGGGACTTAGGCATGCTGATTAGCCCCTCTGAGCCCCAGTTCTTCATGCATAAACTGGGGAGGGTAATTCCTGCCCAGCTTGCTAGCTCGCAGCCTGGAGGGAATCGAATGCATCAGTGGGTGTGAAACCGCAAGCCCTGTCTTCAGGAAGGACAGGGAGTTCTTGTGGACATTCATGATACATCGGTCAAGGCTCTCCTGGCTCCTGGCAGGCCTGGTTCGAATCTAAGCCCTGTCGCTTCCCTGGTGTGTGACTTTGAGCATGGTTTTAACCTCCCTGCCCCTCGGTTTCAATATCTATAAAGCAGGGCTGGCAACACCCATGCAAAGAGCTGTTGTGAGGTTGACATGGGATCTGGCAAAGAGCTGGTGGGCTGTTATCTTTATCACGGTTTGACACACACTTATAGACCAGGCTCTTTCATGTATATTCCCTATTTATCTGGGGGAAGGGGGTAAAATTTGCCCCATTTTACACATATGGAAGCCAGTTCTCAAGGGTTAAGTTACTTGCCCCAGGTAACCCAATTAGTAATAGATGCAGTCATATTCAAACAGATCTTTCTATTTCAAGCCCAGCATTCTTAAACAAACAAACTGATAAACAAACCGCACCATCACAGCTGAAGTTAACCAAGCCCACACTGTGTGTCGGGTGTCTGCATATATCGTCTATGACTAAATGCTATGAAGCGAGGTGATTGGCTCGACCTCACAGATAAGGAAACTGAGAGGTAAAGTGGTGAAGTCACTTGCCCCAGGTCACCCAGCTGGCTTAGAGGCGGGGCTGGATTCCAGCACGGTCTCTCTAACCCAGAGTGCTTGACATCCACCCCAACCCTTGCTCTAGGTCACTAGGCTCTGCCCAGGCCTGGCCGGACTCAGGGCCCAACCATGGGTCACACTGGAAAGTTCCACAAGACCAAGATCCTTGTAGGAACCACAGGGCCCCACCCCCAGCCTCCTAGTGGTGCTCCCAGCCCTGTAGGGCTGCAGGTCCCGGTTCTTAGGCCGTGTCACAAGTGCAAAATGACCACGCTGTACACATGTTTCAGGAAGAAGATTGCCCCAGGAGAATCCTCTAACTGAAGAAGGGCAGTGGACTCAGATGCAGATGAGCGTGGGGTAAAGTCCTGACTGTGTGACTCTAAGCAATCCGAGCTCTGAGCCTTGGCGTTCTTACATGTAAAATAGGCTTCTAAAAGTACCAGCCTCCCAGGGATGTAGGGATGACTTCATGAGGTCACAGACGTGAAAGTTTATTGTACGCTGTAAGTGCCATACGTGGGTGGGCTATTGGTATTTTATCGTACCGACTTATGGGAGTCCCCCTGAACTGGGGGAGACTTACAGTGTGAGCATAGCAGGGCGGGAGACGAGGCGCCAGTGGAGGTGCCACAATGCCAGGACCCCTGGCAGAGGCCAAGGCTCAGGTCGCCACTGGTGGGAAGCTCAGGGCCTCACACGGCTGGGGACTGTCCCTCTGACTAAAGGACCTTATTCTGGCTTCTGTCCAGCACTGTCTTTCTCCCTAAGATGAGCTCGCACACCTTTCAGCCCCTTGGTCATGCCCTGTGGCTGTTCAATCTCAGCACGGTTGGGGCCATGTGTGCCAAGACAAAGGGGAGGGGAGCAGCGTTACCTGCGCAACTGTTGTGTGCCGGGCATTGGCAAGAGCTCTCCTACGCGATCTCGTTGGGTCCTCAGGGTCAGCAGCCCTGTTTTACAGATGAAGAAAAAGGGAGTTATGTGGCTGGCCCGAGGTCACACTGCTACTCGGTGATAGACCGAGCACTGGGACCCAGGTCTGCCTGATTCCGAAGCCAGTGCTGTCTGCGGATGCGTTCTCTATTTCCACACATCCTCGCCACCCCTCCTTGCCCCCAATCCCAATCCTGCTCCCCATAAAGCTGCCAGGGACTAACCTGTCTCCTTTTTATGGAAATCAAGCCTCCACACAATGGCCGCTTCAGCCCTGGGTCCCCTGGGTCAGCAGCAGCTGCCCTTCAGGTCCCTAGACACACACAAGTGTGCTCCTGCTCAGCTGCTGGGGCGTCGGGACCCACGTCTGCCAAGTAGCCCCTGTACTTCCTGGGGGGGCCACTCCTGGTCCCTGCCTCTGGCAAGCTGAGTGCACTCAGGAACTCAAGATTCCTCCTTGAATTCATCCCACAGCTCCCAGAAAAATGAGAAAGCCATCAAACTAATCACCTTGAACTCCCAGAAGAGGGAATTATTTTAAATAAAAACAAAAAACCCAACTTGGCAGGGATGATGTGTTGACTTGGGCCAGGTGTTCTAAGGAGGGGGATGTTTACCTGGCCAGCTCAGTAATATCATCAAATGCTTTTAAGCACAGTGGCACCAGGGGTCCCAGAGTTCCAGAGCCTTCTGTCTCCTTCCCACATCCTCAGCTCAGGGTCCCCGAGCACAGGTGGGCTTCCTCCACGGTTCCTGCTGCCCCCTGGGAAACCTGCCCTTCTGAGCAGCCAATCAGTTCTCAGCAGAAATTATAATGGAAGTCAGACGTGGCCCATGGGCCAGGCCAGTTCCCAGCTTGTCCTGCTTCTCTGGGGACTTGAGAGGTGGCTGCAGACGCAGAGATGGTGGGAGGATGTCAGAGACCTCTGTAAGGGGCAAGAGGGAGGTGAGAAGATGCCTCATGTGACTGCTCAGGCACTTCCCACCACCCCTACTGGCTCACTGGCCCCCTCTCCCAGATCTGGACCACCCCCAGGGCTCTCTGGGGAAGGAACAGGACTGACATCGTAGATTGCCTGCTATGGCCAGGGGCTGCATTCTGTCATGCCACCCTCCTCAAAGAGTCAGCAAAGCCCTGAGGTTGAGAACACAACCTCCAGAGCATGACTTCTGGGCTCAAACCCTCACTCTGCTCCTTTCTAGCTGTGAGAATTTGTCATGTCACTTTACCCCTCGGCCTTTGTTTCCCCTTTGCAAAATGGGGATAATAATAATTCCTACCTCATAAGGAACTATTATTAAGAGGATTGAATGAGTAAATACATTAAAGCACTTAGAGCATGTTGTGTCCTCTGTAACTATAAATCAAAGTACTAAATCTAAATTAATAAATCACTCCACCTACAGCTGGATAAGGTCAAGGAACTTGTCCAGGAGTGCTGGAATCATAGCTCAGCCTACACACCTCCTCCCGCACCTTGCCTCTGCAGTTTCCCTGGTGTGTGTGTACACACGTGTGTGCACGCGTGTGTGCGCATGCAGGCCTGCGCACACGCAAACATTCTGGTGTTGCTGAGAATCGTGGGTTACAAGACAGGTCAGGACTTTTCTTAGGCAGTGCTTTTCACACTTTTTAACTGTAGCTCATAGTAGGAATAATATTTTATAATCTAACCCACATACACAAAAGAAAGGGCTGGGGATGCTGGGCGTGGGAGTGAAGTGGGCAGAAGGGGCAGGTACTTCCCCCACTGGGGGCCATACTTCCTTGATACAAGCTCTCAGAGTGAGTGACCAGCCCAGCAGCCTCTTCTTTTGATCCTCCCTAAACACTTATAGGCTAAGCAGGTGTCCTCGATCCCCAGGCAGATGGCCCACGGCCCTCTGCCCACCTCTGCAGGTCCTGTTGGGGAAAGACTCTAGGGGAGCTGGAGTCTATGCTTGGACACACTTGGGCACATTCCTCTTCTCAGACACTTCCTTGTCTAGGGGGCTCTGCTCATCCCCTAGCTGCTGACCCCAGAGCATCTATCTCCCGGCTCAGCAGGGCCGGTGGCTGGGGTGCATTGGCAGGAGAGCAGCCTGAGGGATGCTTTTCACTCTGCTTTCAGAATGCTTCCCCAGCAAGGACATCTCCAGCAGGGACATCATCTCCTGCTCGGGCATCTCCAACTGGGACATCTCCAGCTCGGGCATCTCCGGCTCAGGCATCTCCGGCTCGGGCATCTCCTTCCAGGTCATCGTCCGGCAGGTCATCATCTGCCAGGTCGGCCTCCATGACATCCTCCCCGACCAGAGTGTACCTTGTTAGAGCAACACCAGTGGGGGCTGTACCTGTCCGGGCATCTCCTGCCAGGTCAGCGCCAGCCACCAGAGCCGTCGGCGAGAGCCCAGGTAAGGGGAATGCTTCAGGGACGGCAAGAGGAACAGGGAAGTAGTCCATGGGCCAGGGGGTAATCTCAGAGCCGGCACCTTCTGCTTCTCATAATGGAAAATGATGGGGAGATGGGGGTTGGGATGGGCAGTGAGGGACCTGGGGAGGTGGGGGAAGAAAGGAACCCTTACATGAAAACTCAAGACAGTGGAAAATTCGGGGCAAAGGGGGTAGGCAATAAGAAACTGGGACCAACGCAGCAGTGTGTAACTTTGGAGGCTGCACAGCCCAGATAGCTGATTTCAATAGCAAGGGCTTCGATTAGAGACCAGGGTTCTTCCTTGGGTGGCCTTGTGGGTCTGCTCTGGAAGCTAGGGTCTGCAGCAGAACAAGGTGATGATCAGTGGGCCCCCCTGAGGGTGGACAGGAAGTGGGGAGGTTCTGACCAGACATACACCTCCACCCCCAGCCTCCCAAATCATGAATTGTATGGTTCAGCTACCAGGAAGTCAGAGAGGCCAAGTGGGCCTTGGGGACCGGCTCTGCCTTAGGGAAACTGTTCCTGCCGCTCCCAACTTTGCCCTCCTCCCATGTCAGACTTCCCACCACCACACTACAAACAGGCCTGGATGATATCTGGCTCTGGAGAGTCACCTGAGGTTTGGGTTCCATCCACAGCCTTGTCCCCTCAAGGGCGGGTGAGGTACTCTGGTGTGGTAGGCTTTGGAATCAGACACACCACTAACTAGCCAAGTAACCTTGGCTAAACTATTTCATGTCCATGAACCTCAGTTTCCCCATCTATAAAATGGGCCTAATAAGACTGCTCACAAGGTTGCAGTGAGAATTAAGGATGAGAACACACGCAAAGTGCCTGGCTGGCCCAGAGGAAGAGCTCATACAGAACAGCTGTTGGTAGCAGGCAGGGTGGTGCCTTATTCTGGGGTGCAGAAGTCCTAATGGGGCTCTGCTCGGCAAGCCCTGTTTCCTTCTCCCTCCTCCGCTGTGCTGGACTCCTCGCAGTAGCCTCACCCTCCCCGACTCCTAGGTATCAGCCTGCCCAAGTTCTCCTGGCGGAAAGGAATGAAGCGGCTGCCGCTCATCGGGTGCGTGCTCCTCCTCATCGCCCTCGTGGTGTCGCTCATCATCCTCTGTGAGTTGAAGGAGGGATCAGGGGTGGGTTCCGGTCACTGCAGGATGGAGGGGAACCTGGGGAAGGGGGCACACAGCAGGGACAGGCCTTACCACAGGCTTACCTGGCTGCCCTGTTCACAAAGGGCCACTCCTGCAGATGGCCTTGGACCACAGCATACCCCGCTTTGAGGGAGCCAGGTTAGGAATCGGGGAGTCAGAAGAACCTGGGCTCGGGCTCATCTGTGCCACTGCTTACTTGGGCAGGTTCGTCAACCACTCTGAGCTCAGGTGGGATAAAATTCATTCGTTCATTCAATTTGCTATGTGCCCCATGAAATCTCATTCCAAATTCCCTGAGTTATAAGGAATAAATGAGATAATGGTGCAGTACCTAACACAAAATCTCACTCTAAAAATGCTAGCTGTTTCAGGCCGGGCACAGTGGCTCACACCTGTAAGCCTAGCACTCTGGGAGGCCAGGGAGGGAGTATTACTTGAGGCCAGGAGTTCGAGACCAGCCTGAGCAAGAACGAAACCCCATCTCTACAAAAAATAGAAAAATGAGCCAGGCATGGTGGTGTGCGCCTGTAGTCCCAGCTACGCAGGAGGCTGAGGCAGGAGGATCGCTCAAGCCCAGAAGTTTGATGTTGCAGTGAGCTACGCTGACACCACAGGGTGACAGAGTGAGATTCTGTCTCAAAAAAAAAAAAAAAAGTCTCTCAATGATATCTAGTCAATGGGATGAAGTGTTCAATGTTCAGGGGTTCAGGCCCTTCAATCTCCTCCATTGCTTTGGAAAAGATGCCCAGGACTTGTCCTTGGGTTCTCGGCTCGGGGGTCCACTGTGAGCTCAGCATGGTGGGAAACCCTAGGAAGGAGCAGATGTGAGCACATGTTATGCTCTCCTCTCCTCGGTGGGAGGACAGTCTCCTGGAGGACGGCTGGAAATCATGAAGGGCAGGCCGGGCGCGGTGGCTCACGCCTGTAATCCTAGCTCTCTGGGAGGCCGACGCGGGCGGATTGTTTGAGCTCAGGAGTTTGAAACCAGGCGAGACCCCGTCTCTACTAAAAATAGAAAGAAATTGATTGGACAACTAAAAATATATAGAAAAAACTAGCCGGGCATGGTGGCACATGCCTGTAATCCCAGCTACTTGGGAGGCTGAGGCAGGAGGATCGCTTGAGCCCAGGAGTTTGAGGTTGCTGTGAGCTAGGATGACGCCACGGCACTCTAGCCTGGGCAACACAGTGAGACTCTGTCTCAAAAAAAAAAAAAAAAAAAGAAATCACGAAGGAAAGATGCATTTGAGTGTGACTGTGAGGAGGCAGTGACAGCTGTGTGGCCTGGGTGCAGGGGACAGCTGCTGATGGCCGTGAGGCCAGATGATGACCTGGAAGACAGGAGAGCAGTTATGCCCCAGACAGGGCACGTGCGTGGATGGCAGCCACAGGCAATGTGGGCAGCCAGGTGTGCAAGGGCAGCACAGAGGAGAAGCAGAGGGGGGACCCAGCTAACCAGACAGGAGAGTGCACATCTGGGGACCTAAGGCCATCTGTTTGGTTTGGTAAGGCCAGGCCACACCATGGAGAACTTTCAATGCCCGGCTGAGGAATAAGGACTCTGTTGAAGGGCAGCGTGAGTGGTGACGGGCTGGGTGGGCTGTTTGCGGAGGAGGCGGCGTGCTGGAAGAGCAGGCTATAGCACCAAGCAGACCCGCTGTGGCACCCTGGTTCTGCCACTGACCCGCTGCGTGACTTTGGCAAGTTCATTAACACGCCAAGCCTCAGTTTCCCCTCCTGCCTCATCAGGCAGTGGAGTCACTATCACGATGCACAGAAAGGCCTCAGCACGATGCCTGCCACAGGGAGCCTCCTGCCAGCACTTGCTGCCTGCCCTCCCTCCCTTCCCCACCCAGGGCACCCCACTCCGTAAGAGCGTGGGGAACCACCCGCAGAGGGATGAGATGGCACCCACAGGTGGCCCCGCTGACTAGAATTAAAGCTCTCAGTGTGGGTTCGCAGCATTTTCCGAAGTCCATCTGCCAGGGGGACCTATAGACTTACAAGGCCAGGGAGGTGGCTTGACTTGTGCAGGTCACAGAGCAGCTACATGGTGGGGCAGGGCCAGAGCTCAGGCCTCCCGGCTCCCTGCCCAGCACTCTCTCCACTGCATGTCAGTGTGTGGCTTCGTGAGCATTCTGAGGGGGCTTCCCAGGGGTCCCCTGGAGGCTCCAAGTCCAGGGGGTGGGAGGAGAAGTCTACGGCTTGGAGAGGAGGGGCCGGCCCAAGAGATCAGAAGGGATCTGTGTCTGGACCTGGAAGGAGCAGTCGCACGGGGCGGCCTTTACCCTCGGTGACCGAGAGCATGGTAGGGTCAGGGGCAGAAGAGGGTGGTTGGGCTGAGGAGCCGGTTGAGGACCAGAGGCAGGGCGAGGAGTTAGAACTCGGGTCTCTGAGGCAGCCCAGGGGAGGTGTCGTCTCCCAGCAGGAGGGGCCACGGTTTCTGGTTTGGAAAGAGGTTGCTGTTAGAGATCAGTCATGGGGCTAATTTTCACATACGGTTTGCACAGTTGTTTTCTTTTAGACCCAACTTGTACATTTGGGAATCAGCCACCTAGAATTGCTCATTGAATGAGAAGACATTCAAGGCAGAAAGACAAGTGATGGGGAAAGAACCGAGCGCAGGGGATGTCCCTTAGTCAGGGGAGAGGGAATAGGAGAAAAGCCAGGAGCCTCTGGGGCTAGAAGGACGGTAGCCTTTGGGAAGAGCAGACAGGTGGGGATTGCGTGTGTGTGACCGTGAAGTCACAATTTCTCTGCTGTGACCCTGTGGAGCACAGAGGAGGTGGGAAGGCAGAGGGGTTCTGAGAAGGGGGCTCTGGGATACTGGAGGAGATGGTTTCTCTGGCCACTACCCCTGCCGGCATGGAGGGAGGGGCGTTCCCAAAGTGGTACCCATCTCCACACCTCTCCCTCTCTCTCTCGCTCTCTCCCCCTCTCTCTGTTCCTCTGGGTGGCTGGCTGCTCGAGTCTTCCTGGTGCTGCCCTGCTTGCAGGAGCTTTCTGGAGCACTCCAGAGCATTCCTGAGCAGCCTTTCTCTCCATACAGATGGGGGACGAGAGCCCCAGATTCCAAGAGGGATTGCAGGTCGGTGTCTCAGAACCCCCAGGGCCTTGGGCTGCTTCGTGCCTTGTCGCGCTGGGCTGGCAGTGACCCGGCTGTCTGCCTCTTTCCTTCCAGTCTACTTCTGGCAGGGCCGCACAGGGATCAAGTACAAGGAGCAAGTGGAGAGCTGTCCCAGGCATGCTGTGCGCTGCGACGGGGTGGTGGACTGCAAGCTGAAGAGTGATGAGCTGGGCTGCGGTAAGGAGGCTGGGCGGGGGGAGTGTGTGTGTGTGTGTGTGCGTGTGTGTGCACGTGCCCACACTCTGGTCACTACAAACTGTGACGCAAACTGTGTGGTGCAGCTGAAACAGGAGGTGGTAGATCTAGAATCAGCAGATTTGGGGTCTAGTCATAGTAGACTGCAGTTTGAAACCCGGTTTTGATTGCTGCGTGACTTGGGCAAGTCACTTACCTTCTCTGGGCTTCAGTCTCCTAATTTGTAAAACGAGTGAATGGACAAGATTAGTGGTTCTCAAACAAAATCTGACACCTCCCGACTATCAGACTGTGCAAAGCAGAGCAGCTCTGGCTGGAGGCGCGTGTGGGGTCTGGAGTCCATCTATGTGCCTCTCTTCTTTGTCCAGCAGGTGACCTCTGACTTGTCACCCTGTGGTTTCTTGACAGTCAGTTTGCAAACAGCTGGCCTAGATGAGCTCCAGTCCTCAGTGGATCTTGCATGTGTTGCGTCCAAACAGCCCTGCTGGGGGGGTGGGGAGTTGGGCAGGAGGTGCATGCCTGTCCCATCCATTCCATTTACATGTACCCTTGCCCAGGACTGTGTCCATCTGGGACTGAGCCTGGCTTCTGGCACTTGGTCAGATCATACACTTTATTCTCCTTGCCATGCTCTCATCTGGGCACAGGGCGATGGCTCCTGGCAGTGCTCACCCCTTCTCCCAGCAGTAGCCCCCTGGGTCCTGTTGGGCGGCGAGCTCTCTGCCCTGCTCCAGCCCCTGGCCTTGGCTCTGCCTTATGGGGCATCCTGGGCTTCTGCCCATCACTGCTCAGGCCAAGCTCCCAGACCTCAATGAGGAGCCTCAGGACAGGAGCTTCTCGGAGCCTTATTCAGCTCATCCCCCAAGATGAGCTGAACCTTCCTAGGTGCTAAGCACTTGCTCTGCCTTTTTCTTGCCCTGCAGTGAGGTTTGACTGGGATAAGTCTCTGCTTAAAGTCTACTCTGGGTCCTCCCATCAGTGGCTTCCCATCTGCAGCGACAGCTGGAATGATTCCTACTCAGAGAAGACCTGCCAACAGCTGGGCTTCCAGAGGTAAACCTCCCCCAAAACCCCAGGGCCAGCGTCAGGGTGCCTCAACCACGTCAGAGCAGGGCTGATCTCACTAGCTCAGGACACTCATGAGGTCATCAAAGAGACGGGGCCCTAGGATCCTATGAGTTTGGAGCAAGCTATTTCCATGAGGCCAAAGCAATTATTATAGAGCTGTAATAGTATTAATATCAGGCTCCTATATGGTTCTTTGCATCAAAGCATCCTCCTGTCATTATCACATGCAGTGGTCACGGTGGTGGCCCTGAGGGGTGGACAGGTATTTGGGCGGGTCTTTTCTCCTTACATCTGGGAACTAGAAACTCAGACTGTGCAGAGCCCTTCAGTGGACTTTGATCTGTGGCAGTTGTGGCTTGGGCTGGAACTCATCAAATGGGAAATGCAATGGGGCAGGTGAGGCCAGGCAAAGTCGTAAGAATCTTTGGCTCTAAAAATTTAAACAAATTAGCCGACGCTGGTGGGTGGAGCAGGGAATAGGGTGAGCAGTGCCCTTCCAGCTTGAAGGAGCATTTAATTTGCAGGCCAGACAGGCATCTCCATCCTACCTCTTGGTCTGAGTTTTCAAGCTGAGTGGTTTTGGGGTTCACCAGTATGTGTGAGGAGAAGGGTTGAGGATCTCACTGTGGGTTCTTTGTAGAAGCAGCACCTGAAAAACCAGAGGTGGGGGGAGTCTAGGACTTAGAAAGAGTTCTCTGCCCCCACTTCTGCCTCAGAGTCCGGATCCGTGAATGGGGACCTGAGGGATCGGATGGAAGACGATGGGCATTTTTTATCAATGAGGTGGATGCCCTTACGCAAGTCCAAACCTCCCTTGGGCATTCAGTTCTTCCAATGTCATTTATTCAAAGAACGTTCATTGAGCTTCTGTTACATGCCAAAGGCTGTGTGGCACCCAAACACAAAGGCTCCCACCCTTGAGGAACCTCTAGTGTGGTTCGTGAGAGAGGTTTAAACCATAGTCACAGCACAACGCGATGTGTAATGATCAGGACAGTGTGAAGCACAAGGGGCACACGACAGAGAGGGTGTCTGGCTGCACTTGGAAGAGAGCAGAGAGTGGAGGAACGGACCCTATGGGTAGAGGAACGGCATGTACGAAAACATGGTGTCGTGCAAGGGTACCGCATTCTAGAAATGCGCACAAATTCCACACAGAGAGTGGCACACATCAGAGTCACCTGCCATGCTTGTAAAAATGTACCCCAGAATCAGAGCCCCTGAGATTAGGGCTTAGAACCTGCTTAGCAAACATCCCCAGGTGATTCTTAGGCACACTTGTGACCTGAGACCCAGTGGGCTTGTGCAGAGGCTCTCAAATTTTAATGTAAAAGTCAGTAACCTGGGATTCTTTAAAATGCAGATTCTGGTTCAGTGGGGCTGGGGTGGTGCCGCTGCCTGGTCCACACGTATCACGGTTTGGATAGAAAGGGCTAGACGGGTGCTTCTCAAACGTGAATGTACATCAGCATCACTGGACAGCCTCTTAAAATCCAGACTGCTGGGCCCACCCCCAGCCTTTCTGATTCAGTGAGTCTGGGGTGGGACCAGAGAACTTGCATTTCTAACAACTTCCCAGGCAATGTTAATGCTGCCAGTCTACACTGGGAACTACTGGGCACTACTGGGCTAGCCGCACAGGGCTAGCGGGGGTGGGGCAGTGGAGTCAGACTGTCCAGGGCCTTGACTGCTGCATGGAAGAGTTGGCACCATTCAGGCCCTCACAGCCTGGCCTCTGCCAGCTGGGGGGGTGGAGGGGACTCTAATGCCAGCTGGAGGACCTGGGTGGACTCTGCCTCCAGGGGGCTCATTCTTCTTTCCTCCCCTCCCTTGCAGTGCTTACCGGACAACCGAGGTGGCCCACAGGGACTTTGCCAGCAGTTTTTCAATCTCTGAATACAACTCCACCGTCCAGGAAAGCCTCCACAGGTACGGCAGGGCGGGCTGGGCTGCCTGTTTGTGAGCAGGGGAACGAGGAGGTGGGGAGCGGCTTTGAGTCAGGGATCACCCCCCTTCCCTTTCGGGGTCCCAGCCTCCAGGAGTTCAGAGTGTCGGGGCACCTCGGAAACAGTCCGCATTCACCATACGGCCTTCTGACGTAAAAGTTATTATTTGAGGCTTGGCGCGGAGATCACCAGGAGTGCCCCTGAGAGTTTACCTGGTTGGCAGACACAATTCACAAGCCTTGGGGCCGCCAGTCAGCCAGGTGTCTGGACTGAAAGCTGCTACCAGGAGTGGGCCTGGGGCAGGGAGAGAGAAGCATCCCAGGGGTTGGGGATGGGGTCGGGGAGCAGCAGCAGGGGGATGCCAGGCCTGAGTGTCAGGGACAGGGAAGCCCACCTGGGAGGCATCGGCCTCCTCCCTGGCCTCCTCATCCTCTGTCATCTTTGCCCTGCAGCCCGTTGTCCCAGGCCCGCTGAGGGGGAGGTTTGGGGGCGCTCTGCCAGCTAACATGGTTTGCCTTGCGGAGGGGAATTCGCTGTACCTGGATGGCTGCTCCGTGCTGGGTGGAGTCTGCATGCTACATTGAGGAACTGCGTCAGAGGAGCGTCAGGCCACCTGTTTAGTTGTGAAAGATGCTGGGATAATGAAGTCGTCCTGGGTTCAAAGAACATGGATCTAGCCAACGTGTGCAATCTGCCACAGAAATTTGGGGGGTGGGGGGTGAGAGTGGAGTTGGTTTGCACTGAGCCACCCCCGAAGGCACTGAAAGGGAGGATGTCCCACTGAGAGGGAGAAGGTCAGAATCTCCACCTTCTTGTGCAAAAGGTAGCTCCCTTGGAAATGGAATAGGAACTGAGCAGGAGTCAATCAGGAAGGCTTTCTGGAGGAGGTGGCTAAAGTGCTCTTTTCCCATCTTCTGTGTCTCCTGCAGGTCTGAATGCCCTTCCCAGCAGTATGTCTCTCTCCAGTGTTCCCGTAAGATGCTCTTCTTCTTGGATTGTGGCCAGTGTGGTGTGGGAGTCAGGCGGTAGAAGGGTGGGACCCCTCTGAGAGGGATATCTGGCCCTGGAGGTCCAAGCCAGGAAGAGGGGCTTAGCCAGCATGTCTGCTTCAGGGCTCAGGGCCGTGTAAGGTACTGGGGTAGCCCAGGGTAACATTTCCCCTCCTCCTGACTCTGGCAGGAGGTCAGCCCAGCAACCTCTCTCATTTCAAGGAAGCTGTTTGCTCCCGTGCATCACGGGAAGTTTCTTCCTACTTTGTTTTGAATGATAGAGACCCCCATCATAGTGCTCATCAATCTAGGGTCTTATTAGAATGCGTCTGCGTGCCCCAGCCTCTAACAACAGCCCTGGAATTCACCATCACAATCCCAATGCCTGGCACAGGGCCCAAAGCATGGGGCACTTAGTAAGCACTTGTCAAATTAACGAAAGAATGAATGAGTGCAAAGAAAGAGGAACCTGCCCCAGTGGATGGAACTTCCCAGTGAATGATCCCAGAAAGCTAACCCACCGTGCAGTAGCCCTGCCTTGGCGGGAACCAGTTGTGTGTGTCAGATTGAATGAGCAAAGCAGAGTCCGTGGGTGGGTGGGTACGCTTCAGGACAGGGCTACCCAAGCCCGCCCTGGGCCCAGGATTGTGGCACAAGCTTCCTGAGCAGGAACTCAGGAAGAACTCTGAGAGAAGCAGGGTTCACAGTTTGTCTCTTCCTCTTCCCCCAGACTGTGGACTCCGGGCCATGACCGGGCGGATTGTGGGAGGGGCGCTGGCCCCAGAGAGCAAGTGGCCTTGGCAAGTTAGTCTGCACTACGGCACCACCCACATCTGTGGAGGCACACTCATCGATGCCCAGTGGGTGCTCACTGCTGCCCACTGCTTCTTTGTGTAAGTACCCGAGTGGGCTGGTGACTCCATGCTGCCAGGACCAGTCAGCACCAGGAAGGGCTGACTTCTCTGTAGACGAGGACTGTGGGTGTGAGTTCGGCCCCCATGGGCCAGGCAGTGCTGGTGTGGCTTGGACGGTCACTAGAGGGCCAGGATTTGCAGTTGGTGTCCTGAGAGTGTGAGTCGGGGGTATTGTTGTCAGTGAGGCCCAGGGATGAGAAAATTCCATTGATGGCACCTAGGAGAGAAAGGCAGACAGGAAGAGGGACTTGGGAGTCTGCCCCTGAAGAACAGGGAGAAATAAAGGGGCTTTGGGTTGGTTGCTGCTTCCTGCAATTAGAAATCACGGCAGAGGGGAGCCTGAAAAATCAGAAGTGCTGTCCCAGAGACTGTGGGTTAGGGATTTTTGGGGAGGGCGCTGTAGTCAGCTTGACAGTCACCAGCCAGTTTTGTCCCTGTGGGGGTCCATAGCCCAGGCTGGGGGGCAGGAAAGAGCCCTGGGTCCAGGCTGCCGGGGCATTGGCCTCCCCAGCAATGAGTCTTCTGTGGTGACTTTGTCCTGTCTACATCTCTGTTTCTGCTGAGGATAACACTACCGAGATTGGTCCCACCTGCCGTATTTGATTCTGGATGACTTGCAGATGAGATAGTGGGGGGCGAATGCCACAAAGGGGTCTTGCTCATCCCTTCTCCTTCGTTATTGTAAGGCACAGAGCAACCAATTCAGAATTTTTGCGGAGGGAGGTGTGGAGGGTTGCTTTGGACCCCAGGGATAAGATAGAGGGTTCCCTCCAGAGGTCGTTTCATCCATCCTCCTGCCTCCAAGCTGGTGCTCCGGCTGCAGCCCCCTGTATGCAGTAGATGCTACCCGTAAACTCTGCCAGGCAGGTAACTAGCCCCTGCCCCCTGCGGCTCTTGCAGGACCCGGGAGAAGATCCTGGATGGCTGGAAGGTGTACGCGGGCACCAACAACCTGCACCAGCTGCCCGAGGCAGCCGCCATCTCCCAGATCATCATCAACAGCAACTACACCGACGAGCAGGACGACTATGACATCGCCCTCATGCGGCTCTCCAAGCCCCTGACCCTGTCTGGTGAGTGAATCAGCACCCCGTTCCCCCAGCTCTGGCACCCTCGGCAGCCCTTGGACTTGGCAGCGCCTGTCAACTCATGTTGGGGCCCCAGAGCTTTGGAATGGCAGAAGTCAAAGATGCTTAGAGATCATTAAATGGAACACTTCTGTTTCATAATGGGGAAACTGAGGCATGTGTCATTTTGCCCCGAATGACATATCTTACATTACAAATTGGTGACAGAGCAAGGGCTTGGATACTGGTCTTAATCAATGTAAATAGATTGAATTGTTTCACTGGTATGAACTGAGCACCTAGGGTCAAAACACTGTAGAAGGCATTTTACGTGTATAATTCCATTTACTCTTCACAACCAACCCTGTGGAGCAGGTACTATTGTTAGCTTCATTTGATATATGAGGAAAGGGGGCTTTAGAGAGAGAGAATTACCTGAGGCCATGAGTAATAGGTGGCAGCTCCAGGATTGGCCCCAGGTTGGGGCTGACTCCTAAGCCAGGCCCTTCCCACTGGCAAACTGCTTACGCTGCAGTTGAGAATGTAAGCTGAGTACACACTCAAACAACTAATTGCCTCGAAGTGGTTGCTGAGGACCAAATGAAGCTACATAAGGAAATGCTAGGGAAGTTCCCAGAAAATCACTGTGGACAGGAGACATCAAAGAAGGCCTCATTCATTCATTCACCCATTCACTCATTTGCTCACTTATCAAATGCTGTGTGTCTACTATACTGCCAGCCCCGCAGCTGCAATTGCAAATATAACAAAATTGGCAACACAAACCAAGAGAACCGGTAGAGGCCAGTGATGCGATGCTGGGCGGAGGTAGGGAGCTATAGTGTCACAGACGGGGCAACTCATCAGCCCTGGAGGGCTAGGGGTGGCGTTCCTGATAAAGGGTAGCAAAGGTGAGTCTTCAAAGGATTGGTGAACATGGGTAACGGGGGAGCAGGAGGGACCCTGAAGAATGAGGCCAGGGTCCTCTCATAAGCAAAGTCGTACAAGTGGGAAAAGTAGGAGCACTGGGACTGCCGGAGGCCTTGGAGGGCTCTCAGGTTAGTCCGGCCATTCTCGTGCTCTGAGCCTGTGAGCTGGTGTTTCCTGGAACATTAATTATGGAGGCGGTGTCTGTCATGAGTCAGAGCAGTCAGCTCATAGGCGTGGGGTGAGAAGGAGGATCCCTGGGTAGAGCTCGGTTGGGCGGGGCTGGCCAGAACCACACCCAGGAATGGCCACGCCCACACATGACCACGCCCACCCAGAGCCCCTCCCCACCCGCCATCCCTCCTCCTGCCCCTCCAGCCTTGTCTGGGTGGCGGCAGGGGCTATGAGGTGAGGGGTGCCAGCTGCCTCCTGCCCTGCTGCTCACCGGTACATACAAGGGGACCAGAACAGGCCTCCCCCTTGTAAAACCCAGACTCCATTTGGCTAAATGTCCAGATCTTACCTCTCACCCACCCCCACCCCCTTAATAGTACTTAGAATTCCAGAACAAGTCAAATAATCCCTAAAATCGAATGAAGGCTACTCTAATATTGCACATCCTTTTCAGACTGGCAGCCCCTCTCCAGGCTCTGACAGGCCCCTGGGCGGGAGGCAGACCCTTAGTCTGAGAATCGCAGCTCACATTTACGCAGTCCTGTGGTCAGAACATGTGCCCTGATTTTTGGTTTAGAAATCAGAGCAGATTTCCTTAAACTCGTTTGCGGGCCAAGCACCTTGAAGTCACAGTACTTTCTGAGCAAACTTGTGAAAACGAGTGGAATATAGGACAATGGAACACAGAAAGGTGTTACATGTTTTTAAAACTTTACATCTCAAAAATGGACATAGAAAAGACATCATGTTTTGCAGTTTTGTTAATAATGAATGCTATCCCTTCATTTATTTTCTGCTTGTTTAGCCTCTATCAGACAAAATGTGGTGGATACCAACATTTAAAGTCCAATTTATTGGAGAAGAATTTAAAATTCATTCATCCTTCCCTTCCCTGCTCTTCCTCCAGCACTGTTCTAGGTGCAGAATGCTGTAGTGAATATGACAAATGACTGAGACTATTGCCAACGTTCTATCTACCAACTATTATTTTCTTCCTGCAGATTGGAGTTCAGTGATCAGTGCTCTAGTCCATTTAAGGACACAGTCCTCAGAGGGAGCTTATGAAGTGATACACAACAGCACCCTCTAAATATTTCTGAGTGTGGGACCAAGTTAGCAGGGGGGTTGTGGTCTGCATCTCTGGGGATGTGCTCTTCCTCCTTGGAGAGATTTCTTACCCTGTGCTGGGTGAACATTTGGAAGGAGGACCACAGGCCCTGGTCCTCCCCAGGTGAACCAGGGTGCCCAGGTGCCCTCCCCAAGCCAGGCTGGACACACCACTGAGATGCCGTGGCCATAGTATCTGGGACTTAGCCTGCTGTGATTCCTTGCTGTGATGGAAGGGCATGGAAGAGGCTCAGCCAGGAGAACCACTCTTAGTGGAGAGAAACCCTCAGCTGCCCAGTATCAGCTTGGCTCAAAGGAGCTTCCAAGGCTTATACATCTGCCCACGGGGCAACCACTGAAATCAGACTGGCTTTGAGAACTCTGGCAGCACGCAGAAGACTGTAAGGTTGAGATAAAGTGATTATGTTTCTTGCCTGATCAGTCCAAGGCCCTGGAGGATTCAGAGCCACTCTGGGGCAGGGAGAGGGCTCCTAGAACATTGGTACTTTTCACCCTCCACCCACTCCACCAAAACCTCCAGTCTTGTTCCTCCACTGATGTCTTGAGGTCTTATTGCAGCTCACGTCCACCCTGCCTGCCTCCCCATGCATGGACAGACCTTCAGCCTCAATGAGACCTGCTGGATCACAGGCTTTGGCAAGACCAAGGAGACAGATGGTGAGAGGCAGAGGTGCTAGGCTGCGCGTGTGTGTATGCGGAGGCAATGTGTCTGGTCTATGGATGCAGGCCTGTCTGGATGAGTTTGGGTGTGCAGATTCATGGGCCTGGGTGTGAATATGTGTATATAGACACCTGCATCTATGCCAATGCAGCTGGTGTGACTATGTCCTCTAGTCAAGACTAGAAAACACCTGTAGTCGAACAAGTTGGGTTCATTGCTCATTGCAATTAGGCAGAGCACACACATGGAGAATCGTGGAGCATCTCAAGAAGAGGGTGCTGTTATAGAAAGGACTTATAGGATTTGGGTGGCTTGGGGAGGGTTCAAAGATGTGGGTTTTTTCTCTAGAAGGATACTGTCAGAAAGCAAGGGTAACTCTAGGGTTGGGATTCTTACTAATCTTATCTAGAAGAAGAGACTAGACGCTGTAATTGGTAAGGAAGCAGCAGTCACCCATACTGGCCAGGAGAGGGGGATGTTTGGTATTTTTGTGGCTTGCACAGTGACCTTGTTTTTGTCTGGCCTTAAGCAGGATATGAAATGGGCTTGTTTTGCCTCACTTCATCCCGGTCACAGACTGCCTGGTCCAGTATGGGTCCTATAAGACTGTTTGCATTGCGCAGGAGGACACCATGGTCTGGCTGGCCTTGCTGTGAGCTGCAGGCCTGTTTCACATGTCAGGGCCACTTTTCCCCTGTCCTGTGTGATGGAGAGATGACGTCTGGGTGCAGCGTTCTTATGACCTTGCCTCCTTACCGGCTAGCTGTGTGACTGTGGGCAAGTCGCTTCCTCAGTTCTAGGTTTCCCCACCTGTGAATAGATTAATAAGACCTGCCTCTTTAGGACACATGGTTTCTGAAAACAAATGAAGCGATGTATCTGATGGTGCTTTGGACTTAGACAGGAGTTGTGCAGCATGACAGGTCCTAGGCTTGTGAGTGTGTCTGTGTACATGTGTGTCTCTGTCTTATGTGCAGTGAATTGTGTCTTATGTGAGGGTGTCTATGCCCACATGCCCCGGGTGTCCAACTACAGAGGGCCTCCCTTGGGCTGGGGCCAGGCATGGACGTGGTGCCCTCCACTCCCAGAAGTCTGGATCCTGGGTTGGGAAGTTGAAAGCCACGAAGCTTCCCACAGTCTCACTGGCTCCGGTCCTCTCTCTCCTCCAACCCCACTTCACTGAAGAGAAGACATCCCCCTTCCTCCGAGAGGTGCAGGTCAGGCTCATTGACTTCCAGAAGTGCAATGATTATTCGGTCTACGACAGTTATCTTACCCCGAGGATGATGTGTGCTGGGGACCTCCGTGGGGGTAGAGACTCCTGCCAGGTGAGGGGCCTGTGGTTGGGGCTGAGGCCCCAGGGCCCTAAGGATGGGGGAGGCTGGGGTGTGGGGTTGGCATGGGGTCAGGCTGGCCCTGCTGACATACTGTCTCCCCCCAGGGAGACAGCGGGGGGCCTCTTGTCTGCGAGCAGAACAACCGCTGGTATCTGACAGGTGTCACCAGCTGGGGCACAGGCTGTGGCCAGAGAAACAAGCCCGGCGTGTACACCAAAGTGACAGAAATCCTCCCCTGGATTTACAGCAAGATGGAGGTGAGAGCCCTGGTGGGGAGCCTAGAAGAGCTCCCAGGCCTTCCCTGGGGAGTAGGCAGAGGTCCCCTCAGCCCAGTGCATTTCAGAGGTGTTCAGGATAGGGTCAAACATCAAGCCTGGGGCAACCCCAGCTGCCTGTGTTTCTTTCTATCCTTTTCTTCCCTCAGAACAGAGCTCAGGGAGTTGCCAAAGGCTGGACTCAGGCCCAGCGCCAGCCCCAATGCCACTTCCTTCTCCCAGTGATGGCCGAGGTGTGAGTTCACATGGCCACCGAGGGTGGCGTGTGACAGGAGGCCTCCCTCCCCCGTCAGAAGTTGGGTATCAGGAACAGGGGTCTGCCCCCAACTCTGCTGACCCAGTTCAGACTCAGCCTCCGCTGGGCCTCCCGTCTTTAGCAGTAAAGCAGGGAGTGCTGTGCCTGCCCTTCGCTTCTCTGCCTAGGGCGGGGGCAGAAAGTGGAGAGCTGGGGGCGGGGAAGGCTGCTCTAGAAATCTGGTGTGGTGGGGCTCTCAGAACCTGCTTCCATCCTTTCCCTCCCAACCCCCCTTCTCTGGAAGGCAGTGCCAGGTGACAGCTGGGCTGAACTGTCGGCTCTGAGCCCCACCATGGGCTTCTGTGCTCCCCGCCCACCTTCATCCTGTTCTCCTGTTCTCTTTCTCAGACTGAGGTGCGCTTCCGGAAATCCTAAAGCAGCTGGCCTGCTCCTGCTCACAGCGCTGGCTGCTGTGACGACTCTGGCCCAAGTGACTGGCCATCTGCAGCATCATCGGGGCTAACAGCCCCCAGGCACCTTTGTGCCCCCACCTCCGCTGTCTGCTGCCTCTGTGTGTGCGTGTGTGTGAGTGTGTGTGTGTGCATGTGTGCTGCTGCTCGCCCAAGTTCTTCAGAAACCAGGAGAGCTGACAACTCTTCTCGAAATCCCAGGCTGGAAATCATCGGGAGATAAGAGTTCAGGTACCACGGATGTTCCTACAGAGATGTCTGTAAATGGTTGGAGGAGCTGGAGCCCAGAGCCCAGGGAAGGGCCTGGAATTCTCGCTCCTCTGACCCTGACTTGGAGACTAGCCCAGTGTGGGCAGATGCCAGCAGCCCAGGTGATGCCACTGCTGACCCAGGACAGATGACAGGTTTTGTTGGTGTGCCAGCCTTCCGGCGCCTGGACTCCCAGTGGTGTTATGAGCGTCGCGCCCATGCTCAGACTTCCTGCCGGTGCCTCGGATGTCAAGAATTGGGCTGTGCTGTCACTAACCAAGCTGATGACTGTGGATAGGTCTCAGTGTATTTGTTTGGTCACAAGTTGTTGGGGCAGATTTATTTTATTTTATTTTATTCTTCCAATAACCAATTTTGTTTTATGGTTCATAATTTGAAGTTTTTACTCACATCTTCCAATATAACATCCTTCCCCCAGTTTGGCAAGTTTATTTTAAAAGAAACATAAGGAAATCACATATTTAGGATAATTTGAAGCTATGGAGTGTTAGAAAATGGTCATGAGAAAATTTTAATTTCTTTTA
>NW_012150585.1:299535-300860 GCF_000956105.1 Propithecus coquereli | reverse complement strand
CTCTTGCTCAGGCTGGTCTCCAACTCCTGAACTCAAACGATCCACCCGCCTTGGCCTCCCAGAGTGCTAGGATTACAGGCATGAGCCACCGCACCTGGCCACAACCTTGGTTTTGATTCTTAGTTTTGGTTCCTCATCTTTGGGCTCTGATCACTTAATCACACATTCATTTATTTAACCATTCACCAACCATATCGGTGCCTGCCCTGTGCCAGGTACTCACGTAGGCCCAGGGAATAGAAGGGGCATGACAGCATTCTCGAGGAACTGGGTCATGACCCAGCGTGCTGGAAGCTGTGCTTGAGTGTGGAACTTGGACAAAGTAGCCACCAGCCACAGCTTGAGATGTCAGGAAAGGCTTCGCAGAGATCAGGTTTGAAAGGAGTCTTCAAGAGTAGGTGAGCCTTCACAAAGCAGATGGGGGCAGGGAGAAGGGCACTTGAGGGCATGTCCCTACACTCCTTCCTCTTCCTCTGTCTCTGCCTTTGCCAGCCCAGCAACAGGCGTGTTTACAAGGAAGCCCCAAAGCTTACTCAGCTGTTTCCAAGAGAATTGGATGGGCGGTTCCACCGGCCTATTCTAAAAGATTTCCCCCTTCTTGCTGTATACTTACTTTTCCTGTGTTTAATGTATCGACCTCAACCATTACAATCCCACTAGGGAAGCCCCAATAGCATGGCCACATACTCAAGCCTCTGGCTGCAAGTACAGAATTCTCCAGGTCTGCCCGGTGTATCTGGTCTCTGGGGATGCCTCAAGCTTGTTTGCTTTAGTCTTTCATATTAATGCCAGGGAAAGTCCTTCCACCGATTCTTTTCTTGTCACATGTGCTCAGCAAGGGGGAGGTGGCAGGTGTTATGTTCACCGTATTTCAAGTAGGGGTAACACCTACTGTCATAGAGCCCACCATTCCTCACAATTTCCATTGCTTAATCCAATCAAAGTTTATTTCGCATCCACCTAGCAGTTCAGTGAGGGTGTTCTCATCAGTGGGAGCCTTTCTTCCCCATGGTTTTTCAGGGACTCATGTCTTTTCATCTTGTGAGTTTGTCCTCCACATTGTCACGTGCTTCTGGCCAGAAAGAAATTTCCACTTACATTTTATAGGTGCAAACGTGTCACAGGGCACCACCTAGAGGAAGCGGGATTGGGAAAGGCAGTCCTTGGCCAATTCCTATGCAAGAGGGAGCATTCATTCTGGAGAACAACCAGCCATCCCAGCCCGACAGAGGAAGCTGGCTGTCTCCCCAGGAGCCAGGCCTGGGACAGAGTTAGGGCTTAGGCCATTTCTTTTTTTTTTTTTTTTTTTTTTTTGAGACAGAGTC
>NW_012150585.1:293090-297840 GCF_000956105.1 Propithecus coquereli | reverse complement strand
TACCACTCAGCTCACTCCAGCAGGACATGGAATGTTGACACAATAGGACACCTGTCCAAGCCCTGAGTCTCAGAGAGGTTCTTCATTTTTTGTACAAAGAAGGAGCTGGGAATCAGCTTTGAATAATTCTTCCTAATTGTATTGTAGTGGAGAGAGCACTGGAGTTGGAATCAAAGTACCTAAAGGTACAAATTCTGGCTCTGCTACCTACTTAGCCATGAGATCCTGGGCACGCCATCCTCTCTGTTTCTTCACATGTAAAATGGGTGTATCTCTCCCACATTTGTTGTGAGATTAAATGGGATGAAACATATAAATATGCAGGGCAAAGTGATTGGCATATTGTGACCTCTCAATAAATGTTGAATTTGCAGCAAAAGGGCCAGGTCCTTCACCAAACAAATGAGATAGGAGAGAGAATTATGGATAAATCTTCAGGAAATCCTAGGAAATTTGCCATTTCTCTGCATAAACATTGCTCCTAGTCTCTTAGCAATGGGCTGGCCTTCCATGGAGGTGACACTACCACCTAGGGCAGATGGACATGGTTTCTCTAGGTCTTGGAGCTCCACTGAGTTGAGCTCACTATGGTCTCTCTTGTCACTGTTGGGGCCAGGACAGCAGCCTGTCCATGGAAGAATTCTTCTCTGGGAGAAATTAGTGCCCTGTGCTGGTGGCCTCTGACTGCTCAGCCAACAGAGTCAGGAAGTTCAGGGCTTGAGGGGCACGTATCCTCAGGCCCCCCATGACTCCTCAATCCACAGCCATCTGGCTCCTGCCCCATTATAATAGTGAGCCACCATGTTGCCATATCTGGTAGATATTTTCTAGTCCTCATCTTACTGGAACTCTTGCAGCATTTAACTGTTGAGTGCTCCCTACGCCATGTCATTGCCATACCCTTCAAGACATGGACTCTCCTGCTTTCCCATCCAGCCCTCTGGCTGCTCTTTCTCAGTCTTCCACAAGTTCTATAATGGTCTTCCCAGGAGATCATCCTCAGTTCTCTTCTCTTGTCACAGTAAATGCTCACCCCAGGCTGGGCCATCCCATCTGTTCTTGGGGTTTCCAATTAACATCTATGGAGCCAGCAGGAATTTGCTCTGTCGTAAGGTGCAAGAAATGTCACATTTCTTTTTAAAATCAGATTAATCTGACTTGGCGCTGCCGCAGCCTGGCTGAAAAGCATCCCTTGTCATGCTCTTCCCCAGTAGAACTTGCGCATAGCTCTCCAGGCTGGGTGGTCAGTCTGCAGCCTGCACAAGCACCCCTCAGAGAATTGCACAGGTAAAGGGCATCGTTCCCAAACTCGCTGCTCTCTGTACCTTCAGTCTCAGGAATCCCACTATCCCTGGGTCAGACTTAGGCTGCTCTCTTCTCTTCAACCACTAAAGCCCCTTCTCCCAGCAGACAGTGCAGGCTTGTCTCTCTTAGGAACATGGCACAAAGGCCCATAAATTCTCTTTGGGGTCAAAGCCATTCCTTCCTAATGAGATTATGACAGAAATCAAAATGAGTATAGATTCCAATAATTATGTACAGGTTTTCATGGAAACATAAGCCTTCATTCCTCCAGGATAAATTACTATAGGTGGGATTGTTGGGTCATCTGGTATTAATAATTGTGTGTTTAGCTTTGTAAGAAACTGCCAGGCTATTTTTAGAGTGGCTATACCATTTTTCATTTCTACGTGCAATATAAAAGTTCCAGTTGTGCCATATCCTCCCCAGTGTTTGGTATTGTCAGTATTCTTTTATGATAGTAATTTAAATGGATACACTGAAATACAATGGTATCTTTTTATGGTTTTAATTTGCATTTCCCTAATGACTAATGATGCTGAGGATCTTTTTATGTGTTCGTTTGCCACTTGTATATCTATATCCTTTTTGGCAATATGTCCGTTTAAATATTTTGCTTTCCTCTTTGTTGGGTTGTTTCATATTGTTGAGTTTTGAGAGTTTTTCATATATTCTGGATACAAGTCTTTGTTGGATGTGTGATTTGCAAATATTTTCCAGCTGTGTGGCTTGACTTTTTGTTCTCTTAATTGTGTCCTTAACAGAACAAACATCTTTAATTTGGTAAAGTCCAATTTATCAATATTTTCTTTTCAGATTGAGTTTTTGGTGTCATATCTAAGAACTCTTTGCCAAATACAAGCTCATGAAGATTTTCTCTGATGTTTTCTCTTAAGAATTTTATTGTTTTATGTTTTCCATTTGGGCCTAAGATCCATTTTGAGTTCATTTGGATACTGTCAAGGTATATATTGAGGTTCATTTTTATTTGTTTGCAAAAAGAGGTTCAGTTGTTCCAGCACCATTTGTTGAAAAAATTGTACTTTTTCCATCCAATTGCCTTTGCATTTTGTCAAAAATCAACTGAACATACTTGTGTGGGTATATTTCTAGATTCTCTGTTTTGTTCCATTGATCTACATGTCTATCCTTTCATCAATACCATCCTGTCTTAATTCTTATAGCTTTATAGCATGATTTAAAATTGGATAGGGTAAATTCTCCATATTTATTCTTGTCCAAAATTGTTTTGGCTGCTCTAGTTCCTTTACATTTCCATGTAAGTTTTAGAACCAGCTTCTTCATATTTACAAAGAATTTTTTTTGGAATTTTGTTTGGGATTGTGTTAAATCTATAGATCAATTTGGAGAGAATTAACATGCTAACTATATTGCATCTTCTATCCATGAGCATAGTATGACTTTCCATTTATTTAGATGTTCTTTAATTTCTTTCATCTAGCTTCTGTAGGTACATACAAATCCTGTACCTATTTTTAGTATCTACATGTTAACATAACATTTTTATTAAAATAGATATATTTTTCAAATCAAAAAGAATAAGGAGAAAAGTGGCAGCGTTTGCATTTTTACAAGTCTCTTTAATGTATGGCTTAATAAAATATAATTGGATTCTCACACTTGCTTCTGTATTCAGTCTGTTGTGGTATGCTATTTTGGCTGAAACATATGAAGAAAATCCAATATCACACAGATACAGCATTAGAAAATCAAAGAGTATTTTAATAGCTTTTTCAGATAATTAAATATATTTTTCTTTCATATTGTACTCAACCTTGACAAGTGGTAGCTTCTTAAAGGTTAGTCACAATGTGTAATCTGAAACCATATTAATGAACTTTTTGCATGTTAAATTAAAACCTCTTGGTTTATGTTGCACTTTGAATGAGTCTTTTACCCATGCTTAATTCTGTAGCATCATTCATTGGTAATTTAGAAAATATTGGTTCTCTGAGTTATGAAAATCTTCCAAATGTTGACACATTTCATTATACAATATCAAAAATTACATGTATTAATATCAACATTGATCTCATCAGAAAAGTCTTTAAAGATTGGAAGCTGTCAATCTCATGGCAAAGACACAAATTTTCTAAAATTCTAATTTTCAATTGAAAGCTTAAATTCTATCATTAGAAACAAATATTGTCAATTGTTTACCTTGAGATGACAAGCTCATTTTATTCATTTCTGAAGAAATGATTGCCAACTATCAAGTCTGAATGAGCATAGTTTGTCCATCTTCATTCAAGTAAAAATGGTGTTACGTGAACAATGTATCTAGTTTAGCATGCAACTCAAAAATACAAATGCTTTTCCTTGAGACAAACTTAGTACTTTGGTATGCAACAGAAATGCTTTATGCATACTTCCCATGTTGTCACACCAAATATTAAAAAGACATGTGCTCAGCATTGAAATTTAATAATATTAATAATTTTTAATAATCAATAAACTTTGCAGCTTCTTCATGGACGTTTTTAAGTGAAACTGACGAGTGTGTGGAGGTGAAGAACACAATGACTACAAGTACTGTACAGTTTGGTGCCACTGCCTTGATATGTGTCAAGAAGCCAGCAGTTTTACTCATCCTTGCTTTTGTGCCATTGGTGCAAATGCCAACACAATGAAAAAGGCAAAGGACATCATAGTATTATTATGAAAATAGTTTTGACCCTGCTCACCCCTTGAAATGTGTCGGGCATCCCCAAGGACTGCTGCATTAGACCATACGAGACAAAATGGGAAATTCTGCAGATAGTGACTGTGCATAGGGACTTGCTGGAAATTCTACTGGAATCGTATCTTTATCTTACCCTCATTGCCCACCCTTGGGGAAAAGTGAACAATCTATCATCTGAAGAGATCTCAGACTAGTCAGCTTTATGCTGTGATATGGGTCTTGTTGAAGAAAAGGAATAAAAATTTAATTGCAGTTTAATAAAGAGCACAGTGGGTGGGCGAAAGAAGAGTGATTGGGAATTTGCATTTTCTTAACTGCCTGGGCTTGATGCATCCCAGGTGAGCACTCAAATTCTAGTTAGAAACACTTCAGTCATTCTCCTTGGGTTTGAGGAAGTGTGGCTCATGCCTTCAATATCAGTGATGAGGTGCGGGTGGGGTTGGTTTTGTGGGTGAACTGGAGATAGGAATCCTTCAGTTGCTCTCTGATAATTCCTCTAAGTGGACTAATAGATACCCCAAATTTAGTTGAATTCAACAAATTGTCACAGGTACTTACTAATACCAAGGATTGTGTTAAATGTCAGGAACAGGGGTTACGGCTGGGTTAGAGGACACACACCTATAGATAATTTATCATGGTATCACCTCACTGGCCCTTCCTACCCCAGTCCTTTTTTTTTTTTTTTAGCTTGATTGTTTTTGTAATTTTATAATTTAGCTCTCATTACAGGAACATTTCTAA
>NW_012150585.1:252258-281855 GCF_000956105.1 Propithecus coquereli | reverse complement strand
CTGTGAGGTTTCCTAGGGCATAAATAGATTTTCAGGGGTGTAGGGATATTGGGGGGTCAGGGAAATAATGTAGAGAAAAACAATCTGGATAGAAAGAGAAAAAAATACATTCCTTTGGGCCAGGACATCTAGAGAGCCTACAAAAATCATGCGGGGTGGGGGGCAGTGATGGGGCTTCCCAAAGTGTTCCAAAATCCCCAGGGAGATGCATGTGTTTCCAGTGGGGAGGAGAAATTTAGGTGACATTGTCCTATGTCCCTGGATCCCAGACATCTCCAGGTACCAGCCACTCTCTGGCTTTGTCAACCCTATTGACTACTGAGTTTCCATGGAATTTCCCTGGGGAAGGGGGAGAGAGCCAAGTGCGTATGTTGGGGGTGGGGTGGATGACAGCACTTTCAGCCTCTTAGGCCTCCAGCTGCCTCTGGGCTTTGGTTGGATTCCCAAGGGCCATTGTTTCCCATAATTGCTTAGCCTTTGTCCTGATGCAAGTGGGCGTGGGCGGACATCAGGACACGCATGTGGAGAGCTTCTCAAAATGACAGTGATGAGGATAATGACAATAATGGCTAGCATTTGCTGAATGTTTGCTCTGTGCCAGATGCTGTGCTAAAAACCTGATGCATATTATCTCCTGTAAGCAGAATAATCCCATGAAGTGGGCATTGTTATTATGCCTATTTTACGGATGAGGAAACAAAAGGCCAAGGTAGTAAAATAAGCCTCCTAAAACTACACGAATGCTATGTGGCAGAGCTGGACTTTGAGTCCAGGCTGTCTGATTTTAAGGCTGCTTTCCTACACTCTACACAGTGCCGCTTTCCAAAGTCAGGTGGAGTCCTCCCAGCTGTGACCTCATAGGGTCCATCATCTGGCTCTGTGTATCTTTCCGGGAGGGATGAGGCTGGGCACACCCCTCAGAGTGTCACATGACCAGAGGCTTGGCCATGTGGTTTCCGGGGCCTTGGTCAAGTGTATCAGGAGAGGAAGCTCCCGCCCCTCCCCCACCCCCATGGCCAGTGCACAGTTTCTGGGAGGCCTTGCCGAGCGTGACAAGCTGTCACCCGAAACACCCCCGTGTCTCCTTGGTGTGGGTGGGTGGTTCTGAGAGGCACATGCCATTGCTTCTCCACCTCCTCTGCACTGGCTCAGGCTTCCTGTCCTTTGGGAACGCTGCTGCCCAGCCCAGGAAGTAAGCGCCACCCTGCTCTTACGATGAGTCCTCCCAGAGAATAGGGAGGACTGTGCGCTGGAGACACACAGCCCTGGATCACAGACAGGAGGCTTTGTGAGATGAGACCTCTGAGAAAGGTGAGGGCACGGCCTGGTCTTCAGTCCTTACCACTCAGCTCACTCCAGCAGGACATGGGATGTTGACACAATAGGACACCTGTCCAAGCCCTGAGTCTCAGAGAGGTTCTTCATTTTTTGTACAAAGAAGGAGCTGGGAATCAGCTTTGAATAATTCTTCCTAATTGTATTGTAGTGGAGAGAGCACTGGAGTTGGAATCAAAGTACCTAAAGGTACAAATTCTGGCTCTGCTACCTACTTAGCCATGAGATCCTGGGCACGCCATCCTCTCTGTTTCTTCACATGTAAAATGGGTGTATCTCTCCCACATTTGTTGTGAGATTAAATGGGATGAAACATATAAATATGCAGGGCAAAGTGATTGGCATATTGTGACCTCTCAATAAATGTTGAATTTGCAGCAAAAGGGCCAGGTCCTTCACCAAACAAATGAGATAGGAGAGAGAATTATGGATAAATCTTCAGGAAATCCTAGGAAATTTGCCATTTCTCTGCATAAACATTGCTCCTAGTCTCTTAGCAATGGGCTGGCCTTCCATGGAGGTGACACTACCACCTAGGGCAGATGGACATGGTTTCTCTAGGTCTTGGAGCTCCACTGAGTTGAGCTCACTATGGTCTCTCTTGTCACTGTTGGGGCCAGGACAGCAGCCTGTCCATGGAAGAATTCTTCTCTGGGAGAAATTAGTGCCCTGTGCTGGTGGCCTCTGACTGCTCAGCCAACAGAGTCAGGAAGTTCAGGGCTTGAGGGGCACGTATCCTCAGGCCCCCCATGACTCCTCAATCCACAGCCATCTGGCTCCTGCCCCATTATAATAGTGAGCCACCATGTTGCCATATCTGGTAGATATTTTCTAGTCCTCATCTTACTGGAACTCTTGCAGCATTTAACTGTTGAGTGCTCCCTACGCCATGTCATTGCCATACCCTTCAAGACATGGACTCTCCTGCTTTCCCATCCAGCCCTCTGGCTGCTCTTTCTCAGTCTTCCACAAGTTCTATAATGGTCTTCCCAGGAGATCATCCTCAGTTCTCTTCTCTTGTCACAGTAAATGCTCACCCCAGGCTGGGCCATCCCATCTGTTCTTGGGGTTTCCAATTAACATCTATGGAGCCAGCAGGAATTTGCTCTGTCGTAAGGTGCAAGAAATGTCACATTTCTTTTTAAAATCAGATTAATCTGACTTGGCGCTGCCGCAGCCTGGCTGAAAAGCATCCCTTGTCATGCTCTTCCCCAGTAGAACTTGCGCATAGCTCTCCAGGCTGGGTGGTCAGTCTGCAGCCTGCACAAGCACCCCTCAGAGAATTGCACAGGTAAAGGGCATCGTTCCCAAACTCGCTGCTCTCTGTACCTTCAGTCTCAGGAATCCCACTATCCCTGGGTCAGACTTAGGCTGCTCTCTTCTCTTCAACCACTAAAGCCCCTTCTCCCAGCAGACAGTGCAGGCTTGTCTCTCTTAGGAACATGGCACAAAGGCCCATAAATTCTCTTTGGGGTCAAAGCCATTCCTTCCTAATGAGATTATGACAGAAATCAAAATGAGTATAGATTCCAATAATTATGTACAGGTTTTCATGGAAACATAAGCCTTCATTCCTCCAGGATAAATTACTATAGGTGGGATTGTTGGGTCATCTGGTATTAATAATTGTGTGTTTAGCTTTGTAAGAAACTGCCAGGCTATTTTTAGAGTGGCTATACCATTTTTCATTTCTACGTGCAATATAAAAGTTCCAGTTGTGCCATATCCTCCCCAGTGTTTGGTATTGTCAGTATTCTTTTATGATAGTAATTTAAATGGATACACTGAAATACAATGGTATCTTTTTATGGTTTTAATTTGCATTTCCCTAATGACTAATGATGCTGAGGATCTTTTTATGTGTTCATTTGCCACTTGTATATCTATATCCTTTTTGGCAATATGTCCGTTTAAATATTTTGCTTTCCTCTTTGTTGGGTTGTTTCATATTGTTGAGTTTTGAGAGTTTTTCATATATTCTGGATACAAGTCTTTGTTGGATGTGTGATTTGCAAATATTTTCCAGCTGTGTGGCTTGACTTTTTGTTCTCTTAATTGTGTCCTTAACAGAACAAACATCTTTAATTTGGTAAAGTCCAATTTATCAATATTTTCTTTTCAGATTGAGTTTTTGGTGTCATATCTAAGAACTCTTTGCCAAATACAAGCTCATGAAGATTTTCTCTGATGTTTTCTCTTAAGAATTTTATTGTTTTATGTTTTCCATTTGGGCCTAAGATCCATTTTGAGTTCATTTGGATACTGTCGAGGTATATATTGAGGTTCATTTTTATTTGTTTGCAAAAAGAGGTTCAGTTGTTCCAGCACCATTTGTTGAAAAAATTGTACTTTTTCCATCCAATTGCCTTTGCATTTTGTCAAAAATCAACTGAACATACTTGTGTGGGTATATTTCTAGATTCTCTGTTTTGTTCCATTGATCTACATGTCTATCCTTTCATCAATACCATCCTGTCTTAATTCTTATAGCTTTATAGCATGATTTAAAATTGGATAGGGTAAATTCTCCATATTTATTCTTGTCCAAAATTGTTTTGGCTGCTCTAGTTCCTTTACATTTCCATGTAAGTTTTAGAACCAGCTTCTTCATATTTACAAAGAATTTTTTTTGGAATTTTGTTTGGGATTGTGTTAAATCTATAGATCAATTTGGAGAGAATTAACATGCTAACTATATTGCATCTTCTATCCATGAGCATAGTATGACTTTCCATTTATTTAGATGTTCTTTAATTTCTTTCATCTAGCTTCTGTAGGTACATACAAATCCTGTACCTATTTTTAGTATCTACATGTTAACATAACATTTTTATTAAAATAGATATATTTTTCAAATCAAAAAGAATAAGGAGAAAAGTGGCAGCGTTTGCATTTTTACAAGTCTCTTTAATGTATGGCTTAATAAAATATAATTGGATTCTCACACTTGCTTCTGTATTCAGTCTGTTGTGGTATGCTATTTTGGCTGAAACATATGAAGAAAATCCAATATCACACAGATACAGCATTAGAAAATCAAAGAGTATTTTAATAGCTTTTTCAGATAATTAAATATATTTTTCTTTCATATTGTACTCAACCTTGACAAGTGGTAGCTTCTTAAAGGTTAGTCACAATGTGTAATCTGAAACCATATTAATGAACTTTTTGCATGTTAAATTAAAACCTCTTGGTTTATGTTGCACTTTGAATGAGTCTTTTACCCATGCTTAATTCTGTAGCATCATTCATTGGTAATTTAGAAAATATTGGTTCTCTGAGTTATGAAAATCTTCCAAATGTTGACACATTTCATTATACAATATCAAAAATTACATGTATTAATATCAACATTGATCTCATCAGAAAAGTCTTTAAAGATTGGAAGCTGTCAATCTCATGGCAAAGACACAAATTTTCTAAAATTCTAATTTTCAATTGAAAGCTTAAATTCTATCATTAGAAACAAATATTGTCAATTGTTTACCTTGAGATGACAAGCTCATTTTATTCATTTCTGAAGAAATGATTGCCAACTATCAAGTCTGAATGAGCATAGTTTGTCCATCTTCATTCAAGTAAAAATGGTATTACGTGAACAATGTATCTAGTTTAGCATGCAACTCAAAAATACAAATGCTTTTCCTTGAGACAAACTTAGTACTTTGGTATGCAACAGAAATGCTTTATGCATACTTCCCATGTTGTCACACCAAATATTAAAAAGACATGTGCTCAGCATTGAAATTTAATAATATTAATAATTTTTAATAATCAATAAACTTTGCAGCTTCTTCATGGACGTTTTTAAGTGAAACTGACGAGTGTGTGGAGGTGAAGAACACAATGACTACAAGTACTGTACAGTTTGGTGCCACTGCCTTGATATGTGTCAAGAAGCCAGCAGTTTTACTCATCCTTGCTTTTGTGCCATTGGTGCAAATGCCAACACAATGAAAAAGGCAAAGGACATCATAGTATTATTATGAAAATAGTTTTGACCCTGCTCACCCCTTGAAATGTGTCGGGCATCCCCAAGGACTGCTGCATTAGACCATACGAGACAAAATGGGAAATTCTGCAGATAGTGACTGTGCATAGGGACTTGCTGGAAATTCTACTGGAATCGTATCTTTATCTTACCCTCATTGCCCACCCTTGGGGAAAAGTGAACAATCTATCATCTGAAGAGATCTCAGACTAGTCAGCTTTATGCTGTGATATGGGTCTTGTTGAAGAAAAGGAATAAAAATTTAATTGCAGTTTAATAAAGAGCACAGTGGGTGGGCGAAAGAAGAGTGATTGGGAATTTGCATTTTCTTAACTGCCTGGGCTTGATGCATCCCAGGTGAGCACTCAAATTCTAGTTAGAAACACTTCAGTCATTCTCCTTGGGTTTGAGGAAGTGTGGCTCATGCCTTCAATATCAGTGATGAGGTGCGGGTGGGGTTGGTTTTGTGGGTGAACTGGAGATAGGAATCCTTCAGTTGCTCTCTGATAATTCCTCTAAGTGGACTAATAGATACCCCAAATTTAGTTGAATTCAACAAATTGTCACAGGTACTTACTAATACCAAGGATTGTGTTAAATGTCAGGAACAGGGGTTACGGTTGGGTTAGAGGACACACACCTATAGATAATTTATCATGGTATCACCTCACTGGCCCTTCCTACCCCAGTCCTTTTTTTTTTTTTTTAGCTTGATTGTTTTTGTAATTTTATAATTTAGCTCTCATTACAGGAACATTTCTAAAAATAAAAACAATTTTTAAAACTATAAAAATAATATAAAAGCTACCATTCATTTGTGCCAAGCATTGTGCTATAAACTGGTCGCATTGTCACATACTTTATCTCACTTAATCTCTCAACATTATGAAATAGGTACTATTACAAAGATGAAAGTAAAAATCACTTTAAATCCCACCATCCAGAAGTAAATATTGTTAGCATTTTGGTAAAGTCTTTCTGGAATTTTTTTTATACATCCATAGATAAAGGTCTATAATTTTATATCAATGGGATCATATTATACAGGTTGTTTTGTATCTTGATTTCTTTTTCTCAACAATATGAGATGCACACCTTCCCTATAGGGTTAGATATTACAAGTAGTCCCCCCTGACCTGAGGAGGATACATTTCAAGCCCCCCAATGAGTATCTGAAACCGTGGCTAGTACCAAACCCTGTAGACACACACACACACACACACACACACACTATATATATAGATGTGTGTGTGTGTGTGCATGTGTATGTAAGTTTTTTCTTATACCCACATCTATGAAGTTCAATTTATAAATTAGGCACAGTAAGAGAATAACAGCAATAACTAATAATAAAATAGAACAATTCTAACAACTATAATAATAGTTATATGAATTTGCTCTCTCTCTTTCAAAATATCTTATTGAACTGTACTTACCCCTTTTTTTGCTGTGATGAAGAAGAGACAGAGCCCGATGGCATGAGATTTCATCATGCTACTCAGTATGCAATTTAAAATTTATGGATTGTATATTTCTAGTTGACTACGGGTAAATGAGATCATGGGTAAATGAGACCACGGAAAGTGAAACCTCGAATAAGGCGGGGACTACTGTATCATCATTTTTAATGGTTTCAGAATATTCCATTGTATGGATATATCAGTTTACTTGATTTGTAAGTGGACATCTAAATAGGGTAATTTTCCATTTTTGACAGTATAAACAATCCTGTAATGAATCTCTTTGTGAGTGCATATTTTCATTCTGAAGCAATGATCTCCAAAGGGTAAATTCCTATAAATAGGATTGTTTACATTTTTATCCCAAATGTTAAACTGTTTTTCAGAAGAGTTGGATTAACTTCTATTCCTCTAACAGTGTCCGAGTCTACTACCTTGTGCTTCAAAGAATGCTGAAGGCTGACATAAAAAGTGCATGCAAATGTGTTCTGTGGGTACCTATGTGTGTTTGTGAGCTGTCCATGCGTCAGGGTTCATTTATTCATTTACCAAATATATTTTAGCATCCACTGTGGGGCAGACAGTCAGCTAAGAATGCAACCGTGAGAAACTCAACATGATTCTAACTCTCATGGAGTCAAATACACATTAAAAAAAAAACTGCCACAAGTGCATGAAAAAAATTATGTAAAGACATGACACCTATACCAAGGATCTTCCAGGGTCTGGTGATGATGACTGGTAGAAGTAGGGGTAGATCAGGGAAGGCTTCCTTTGAAAGGGGATGTTAGAACTAAGATCTGAAGCACGAGATGGCATTCACTACACAAAGAGTAGGCGGAATCATGTTCCAGGCAGAGAAAAAATTGTTATCTCTTATTCCACCCTCAGTGGGGACTATCTTGCCAGGAAAATCTACTGCCATTCCGTCAACGTGAGCGGTCTTGCCTGTCTGCCTCAATTTGCTGTTCTCCCAACTCTTTCTCCTCCCAAGGCAGGAGGCCTATGACTCAAAAAATGCAAAGACGGCTGGAGAAGCTGGAGCCCAAAGAGCAAGGGGGAGAGTGGGGCCACAGGGAGCTGAAGAGGTGGGCGGGGACCATGTGCCTGATCACACGTACGTGAGCGTGTATATGCATCTGGGTGCACATGTGAACATCTAAGTGCTGTTGGTAGGTGTATTGGTCACTGGCCCTCAAAGTGTGGTCCCCTGACCAGAAGCATCGACAATTCCTTGGGGTTCCTCGGTATGTTCAAGTTTGAGAACAACTGGCCTAGAGGACGTGTTTGTCTGAACACACCTGTGTGGGCAAGGCTTGGGGATATTTGACTTGCAGGTGGAGGTTTGCATCTAGGCATCCTTGCGACAGGAAGTCCACTCTATCTCACTTGGCCTTGTCCTCTCAGAGCACTGCTGAGCTGAGGCAGGCACTTTGGGGCACTTAGCACATATGAAACACTGATGGTAATGTGGCAGCCAGACATGTCTCCAGCTGAGCCCCTGGGAGGATCAGCCACAAGGCGCCCTCTTTTTATCACAGACAGAAATCTAATCTCAACAGTTCAGAAAGCAGGAAGTTCACACTGGGAGAGCAAGAGAAACAGCCTATTCAGAGTGAAAGAACGTCTCCGGGCACTTCCCTTAGATTTCTGGGACAAAGGCAGTAATTGCTGCCCACCTCTGGCTAATGGCTCTGAGTGTGCAGAGAGAGACAGAGAGGGCATAGATGGGTGCTAGGACCTCAGGCCCACATGGAGCTGGGGTGGGGGATGGCTGGTGCCTGAGGGAGGGGGTCCTTATGTTATAGGATCATGTATGGTGAGACTCCCCATGGAGCAGGATCTCCTCATGAGAAGGGGCCAGGAGTGCAGAATGCCTGAAAGCCATGAGCCAAGGTCTTGTCTTCCCCAAGCAAGATCCCAAGCAAACACCTGCTTTGCATCCAGATTCCAGTCTTACGCTGCCACTTACCAGCTGAGTGACTTTGAGAAAGTTCAGGCTCAGTCTCCTTAGCTCTGAAATGGGGCTAACAACATGTTCTGCATCACAGGGGATTAAATGAGGTAACAAACATGAACTGATTAGCACCATGCCAGGCATATAGTAGATGCTCAGTTAAAGTTGGCTGTTGTGTTTGTCTCGCTTCCTTGAAGCCTCTCCCGACCAGAGGGTTACAGACAGTTCTCTTGCTCCGCTCCCTGAGCCAGCCAAGTTAAATTGTCTTGGTCAAGGTCCTGCAGGGATGGGGTTGTGTTTCCAGGCAATCTGTAAAGGTCTGAAGCAGTAGGCATATTCCTCTGACCCACAGTTTCTGGATCCTTGTGTCTCTGCATCCACTGTGACTTAATGTCATCATGGTCTGCTACAGGGCAGGGTTCACCATAAAGACAGTCGCAGGTAAAAAGGGATAAGTACACCCAGCCCACTAAGTTGTTATGTGGTAAGGTGTGTGACATCCCTAGTTCCGTGCCTGGCATGCAATAGTGTTGGTAAAGATTAAGTTCTATTTTGGGGCTGGTCAAAGTGGGTTTAGTTAGTATAGGAAAGTCAGGAAATGAATAGTCATTGAGCAATTACCTTTGCCAGGCATGCGGCAGGTATTTTACACTTGTTATCTCATTTAAACTTCTGAAAAACCCTATGGAGCGGGTGATAATATCATTAATATCATCTTCACAGATGAGGAAACCTGCTCAAGACCAGCAGTAATTAAGTGGCAAATCCTAGAGTCCAATGAATGATTATATATGTTCATTGTACTACCTCCCTCCTGCCTTCCAAAAGAACCTTATTCTTTGGCGTGGCAATTTATCATCTCTCCATTGAGCGAGAATTATTTGCCAAGGAAATAAGTTTACCAATCTGGCTCATTTTGCCCACTCTGACCACAGGGAGCTTTCTTCCCACTACCTTACTTTGACCCCTCCTACTACAAGCAAAATCTCTTTTCTCTTGTTCAGTCCTCTGCAAAGGGCAGCTGGGAATGTTTAAATAGCTTGCTCTATGACCAGCAGTTCTTAGGAGATGGGAAACTAAAAATAAACTCAGTTGGGTGGTGTCTCTGGGGCCTCGTCCCATGATAAGGGGGGCTGGACTTTGAGGGGAGGGAGAGGCAGAGAACAGAATCTGGACACCAGGTTCAGAAGTCCTTGACCTTGCTGATTTAGTTTCTGGGGCTGGTCCTCTTCGAGGTCAGCTTTCTTATCAGCACAGTGGGGCCCAGGAAGTCTGTGTCAAAGGCCCTCCTACTTGGGCACCAGCCAGTCCTCCAACCCCTCTGCTGGTGGAGGAACCAGATAAGACAAAACAGACCCAGATGGAAACTTACAAACCTTCCCAACAGGACTTTCTAAACCTGCCAAGTAATCAGCCTGCACATCCCACTGGCTCACTGTGGCTCTGTGTGCCAGCTTGTTCTGCCCCACCCCAGACCCCCAACCTGCCCCATCGGAGGTTGACTCTTCCAGGGTGATGGCCCTCAGCCCCACCACTATCCTGGTCCCTCTCTTGCCCTGGCTGCTTTTGGCAGTTTCACCTTAATTGGGACATCAATGATTGGCACTCCCAGGCCAGATACAGTGGCTCACATCTGTAATCCCAGCACTTTGAGAGGCTGAGGCAGGAGTTTGAGACCAGCCTGGGCAACACGGCAAGACCCTGTCACTACAAAAAAGTTTAGCCAAGTGTGGTGGTGCACATCTATAGTCCTAGCTACTTGGGAAGCTGAGGCAGGAGGATCATTTAAGCCCAGGAGTTCAAAGTTGTAGTGAGCTATGATCATGCCACTGTACTCCAGCCTGGGTGACAGAGCAAGATCTTGTCTCTAAACAAAAAAAAATGAAAAAAATTTTTAAAAATCAGCACTCCCAAGTACATAGCTTAGTTACTATTTTAAAATATTTTTCAAGCCTTTAGGAAAGTATGTGTTTTCTCACTCTGTAGTTAGGATGCAGAAATCCCAAGAGATGGATGGGGCAAGGGGAGGGGGACTGGACCAGTACTCAGGAGACCTTACTCTGGTTCCAAGCCAGCCACTAACAAGCTGTATGACTCTGGGCAAGTCACTTCCCCTCTCTGGGCTCTGGACTCTGAATCTGTAGCCCATCCTCGAAGGTCTCATCTAACTCCTGTATTCCACTCTGTTTCTTTTGACTCCCCTAGCCGTGTCTGGTTCAAGGCTCTGCACTCAGAAATCTCTCATGCCCTGCGTCTTCTGAGCCTCTGCCTTTCTGAGTCTGTCTGATCTTTCTTACCACGTATGTCCCTGCCCGGACTGCTACAGCTCAGGCTCACTGTGTGGTCCAAGACTTCAAACACACCGTGTTGTCTGCAAGTCACGCATGAAGCAGCCCATGGGAGGAGTGAGTGGGAGACGCAACTCTTAGTCCCGGGAGGACCTGTTAAAATACAGCTGCCCAGGTCCCATCCCTGGAGAATCTGATTCATGGGCCTGGGGTGGGGCCGTATCACCTTGTTTCAGTCATCTGCCACTGCAAAACAAAATGCCCCCAAACTTTACATTTAGAACAACCACCATTTAATTTGCTCATATCTGTGGATTAGGAATTGGGGCAAGGCCCTACTGAGTGGCTTCTGGTCAAGTTCACTGCAGGGGCTGCCTTCACCTGGGACCTGGGCTGGGTTGGGAACTTCCAAGATGACTTCAGTCCACTCTCTACCTGATCTCTCTCTCCAGAGGGTAGTCTGGCTTCTTAAGAGGCAGCATTCAAGCAGCAAAGGCAGAAGTAGCAGATTTGTTAAGGCCCAGTCTAGAAAGTTATATAATGAGAGTTCTGCCTCTTTCTATCGCTCAAAATAATCACAGAGCCAGCTCAGATCGAAGGAGAGAGGAAGCAGCCCCCACCTCTCAGTGGAAGCAGTGGCAAAGTTTCATTGCAGAAGAGCACAAGGGATGGGGAGCTATTGCTGAGGCCATCTTTGGAAATACAATTTACCACAATTTTAAAAACACTCCCCGCAAGAGTCTGATATGCTCTAAATCCCCGAACCATGCTCCCAGGAGCCTGCTTCCCACCTGCCCCTTTCTCCCTCCTGTCAAACCAGGTGCAGCAGCAGACTGCTCACAGGCTGGGAGAGGGACTAAGTATTGCTGCCTCTCGATTTTCTCTGTCCATATCATTCCTATTTTTTGCATACAGCAAATATTCATCATACACTAATTATATTGACAATGAGGGAGGGAAGAGAGGATTAAAAACATAAGCCAAACACCCCTCCTGTCCTCAAGTTACCTGCCATCTAAGCGTAAACAACTTAGTCAACTCCTTGGGCTGAGTCATCGTATCCCTTCTGATTCTGAATCAGAAAGGTGCAAGTTAAACTCAGGAAGATAACTGTGGATTCTCTTTTTCAACAATGTGCTGGGAAGGAGATGTGTTTTAGGGATATATAAATGTTTAACACTGAGCTAATGGTTAGAATGACAAGTGTTTTACACCCATCCCCTCTCACTAGCCATATCTAAGGTCCTTACAAGTCCTGAAAAATGAAAATCAATGGAGATAATGCTTTGAATGGTGGACGTCAAACATGCCTCTGGTCTGAGGAGCAATTACACCAACAGTGTCACTGAAGGGATAGCTAAATTACAGGAGGGTGGGGGGGCGGAGACGTCAATGGGCCCAGGAATCCATTAGAATCAGATAAGAGAGGCAGTGACTCTGTGATCACAGTGGTCTCCTGACCCACCCAGTACACCTCTGGGATGCCCAGTGTCATCAGAGATCAGCCCTTTTTCTAAGACAGGCCAGGCACAGCCCCGGGATGCCAGGCCTCTGCCCCCCTTGGGAGAAATGCAGGTTTGTCTACAGGCCCTGAGTTTGCCCTACAGGGAAGGTCCTCTCTACCCTTGCAGAGGGTAGTCTGCAGGCTTTATGCGACTTCCTTATAAAGAACTCAAATAATCTATCAGTCCCAAATCATTTTTATTGTTTTTCTAAATTCCAGCTCAGGCTTTGGGGTGGGGGTGGAAGAGGGAGATGCAAAAGAGAGTAAGTGGATTCAAACAAGTCTTACTCACCCAGCAAACGTGACTGGGCCAGTGGGTTATTGTCTAATTGCAAAGCTGTTCTCAGACTACATGGAGGTGCCCGCTGGGTCCCTATACAATTCCTCCTGGCTCAAAAACTCAGCTACTGCCTCTGTGCTGAATCTGGATCTGGTGGGTTGGAAGAAAGTATATGATGATAAACAGGTGCCTCTCCCCACAAACGCTGGCTCCAGGCACTCAGGGAGGAGCGGGGAGTTCAGGCGCCTGCTTATGCTAACAGACTGTCAGCCTCCCTGTGCACAAGGAAAGCGGAAACTCACAGCTATTCTGGTCTTGTCTAGTGAGCCATTATGTCTTGAATTTCCAACGTCATTATCTCCAAAGGGCAACATCGCTCCGTTTTTCTCCCATTTGCATTCACTGGGAAAAGACAAATGGGTGCATATTTGCAGAGTAGAAAGGCTTGGGGGAGGAGTGGTCATGTGCTGTCATTCGGATAACCAGCAGCTCCGGAAGATGCCTGCTCATAATTAGAGATCGGCACCTCGAGGTGACATTTCACACTTACAAGACAAGTTTAAGTTAATCAGGCAACAATTGGTTCTCTAGACTAATTGGATTGGGGTGGATTTTTCACTTAGAAACAAATCTCATCTATGCCTTGGCATGCCTTGAATAATGTTGCGGTTTTCCTGCGGGAAGACAGGATGAAATTTTATTTCAGACTTCCACCACCCTGACTGCCTTTGTTTTCTCTCCTTCCCCCAAAAGCAAGATCCCGATATAAAGGTAGCTAAGAAAAGGCGCCGTGCAGGACCCGCTGCAGGAAGAGAGATGCCAGTGTGTGTTTGTTTCTGATGTGCTGCACGCATCACATGTGTGATAATGGGGCTGTAAGTGGCAGGTCAAGGTCTTTTAGGGGAGAAAGATGTGTTGAATTTCTGCTTTCTCATGACGAAAGCCCGTCCTCCCCAGCTGGGAGCCTCCCTTATATCAGTTAGGATCGCATTGGCTGCATGGGACAGAAAACCAGCTATGGTAGCTTTATGTAACAGGAGTTGAAATTTCTCATGTAGCAAGAAGTCCGGAGTGATGCCATTCAGATGCTGTTGGTGGTTCTTTCAGCGTCCTGCCCTGCCACCCTCACCTGAAGACTTCTTTTCTTCATGGTTACAAAATGGCTATTTCGTCTCCGGGCATCACATCCACATTTCTGATTTAAGAAAAAGAAGGACAAGGATAAGGACGAGGGGAAAGTGTGAAGAGCAGAGGACAAAAAGCACATACCACCGTGTCTTTCCTGGAATTCTCACCTAGTATAGTTCTGTTTCAATCTCCTTGCCCAGAACTGGGTCATATGGATAGCCCTATTTGCAAAGCAGTCTGGAAAAATGGGTAGTTTAAACTGAGCACATTGCTGCTCAGTTAGAAAAAAGTTTGGATAGAAAGGAAAAAGAAGAGAAAGGATCTGGCTAGGGAGCCAGTTGTACCTGCCACTGTGTCCCTGCTGCTCCACACATAGCCAGAGAAGGCCTACTTTTCATTCCCCAAAGTCAGTATCGGGGTTACCTGCTCTTCCTCTGTAGTCTGGTCTGGAGCTCCCCAGGACCCACCGCCCAGGAGAAGGCCTTCATTTAGGAAGGATCAGAGCCCTGGGAGGCTCACTATCCACCTGTCCTCTGCCTGTCACCTCAATAGCACCAAGTGCTTCATCCCTTCATCTTGGGAAGAGAAAGCAAAACTAATGCATTTCATGAGGGTGGTCTAGGCTCAGGGAACCAGTTCCGGAGACCTTTGGTTAAGATCTTCGGTAAAGCTAGGAGGTTGCTGGCTGGAGACAGGGCAAGGAAGAAGGTGTTCAAATTGGATGTGGAGAGGTTGGCTGGGGCCAGATTATACAGGGTCTTATGGGTCAATAACTGCAAGTCACTTCAATTCAACAAATTACAAGTGGGTCACCATTTAAGATAGCGGAGTCTATAAACGAAGTAAGATGCCAGGTCTGGCCTCAAGGAGTTCCCATTCTATTGTAATTAGACATAGTAAAGTTCAGACTATGGTAAGTGCAATTACAGAACTGGAGGCACAGTGCTGTTAATGACAACCTGGACAAGATAGCTTTTGTTTCGATAAGGTAATATTGGAATTTAGTTTGCAGGGTAGGAAGGATTCTTCTAAGTAGTGAAAGGAGGGAGACAGAGGATGTTTCAAGCAGAGAAAACTATATGAGCAAAGTTTTGGGGGCAGGAAAGTAGGCAGTGTATTTGGATAATTGTGCATGGCTCTCTTGGGCTGGGAGATAGCACTTACAAGGATTGGGGTGACCAAGGTGATGGGGGTGATAGGGCATAAGTCAGGAGATGAAGTAGAAAAGACAGGTGGATGTTGGGTTGTAAAGATTGAATGGCATGTTAAGAGTTTGGACTTTAGGCCGGGCGCGGTGGCTCACGCCTGTAATCCTAGCACTCTGGGAGGCCGAGGCAGGCGGATTATTTGAGCTCAGGAGTTCGAAACCAGACTGAGCAAGAGCGAGACGCCGTCTCTACTAAAAATAGAAAGAAATTAATCAGACAACTAAAAAATATATAGAAAAAAATTAGCCGGGCATGGTGGCACATGCCTGTAGTCCCAGCTACTTGGGAGGCTGAGGCAGAAGGATTGCTTGAGCCCAGGAGTTTGAGGTTGCTGTGAGCCAGGCTGACGCCACAGCACTCACTCTAGCCCGGGCAACAAAAGCGAGACTCTGTCTCAAAAAAAAAAAAAAAAAAGAGTTTGGACTTTAACTTGTAGAAAATAGGGAGCCATTGAAGGTTTGAATGACATTTGTGTTGTGGAAAATATCTCTACCGCACAAGAGTTGACACAGGTGGAGGTGGGGAGACTGAGGCAGAGTCACCCATGGGAGGCTGGTCCCATGGAGGCCTGACATAGATGAGGATGGGAAGAGGCACTGGAGGCAGAGGCCTGAGGATGGCAAATGCAGTGCCATTTATGAACTGAAGGAAGACACGGGAGGGGAGCAGCTGTGAGGCGCAGAATGATGGATTTGGCATGGGGTGTGTCGAGTCCGTGGGATTACTCATCTGGTCTCGGGAGAGAGGACCAGGCAGGAGGTGTTGGACTCATCAAGACTAAGTGGGTGGTAAAGGAACTTCATAAAGTGACAAAGGGCCCAACCCAGCTGCTTGAGGGAGAAGCCGAGGAATCTGAGACAGAAAGGTCAGGGTGGGAGAAAGGATCGGGGATCCAGGCATGGTTTAGAAGTGGGCAGAGCTCTCTCAGCCTAGGAGCCAGGAAACAGTTCTGTTCTAGGGGATGGGGGCTCAGCATTCAAACCTGTGCAAAGCTAAGTGGGCGTGAACGGACACTGAGTATCAGTCAGTGGGCAGGGTCTGCTCCACTTTTGCAGAACTGCATCCCAGAATGAAAGGGCATCTCGATTTCTTCCTGATTCTACCTCGGATGGTTACCTGCTAAGAGGAGCAGGGTCTCCCCTGAGACTCCTGGTCTCTCTCTTTTCATTTCCCCTTTGGACCCTCTGCTGCCTGTCCATGGCTGTGTGACTGTGGCACTGACATGTGGAAGGACTATTTTTGCCACAGTACAAGGGAACCAGGGGCATATGCTATCCAGAGGAGGTTTTAGCTGCACAGCTTTAAGTTAGCCCAGCACAAGCGTCAAAGCATGAAGTTGTCCCTATGCTCCCAACAGTTGTGCTGTCCTCCCAAGTGTCTTTCCATGGCTCCAGTTCCGGGGGATTGGGGAGGAGTGTTTCAAGAGTGGTTTCTGTCCTTTCTTGCCCTACTTCCACCAAGGCTGGACAGCCCTGTCCTGGCTCTTTCTCTTGGCTTCTTGGGCCTATAGAGAAGCAGGGTTCTTCACTGGAGATCCAGGCCCATTTCTCACCTTCCTGGTAATACTGGTTCCCTCATAGCCCCTTGAACCCTGACTGCAGGCTCCCCCAGGAACAGCCTGAGTCATCCATTGCCCCAAGAATTAAATCTGGAATCACCCAGGAACTGCTAGGGCCTGCCTGGTCTGGCATTTGCTTCTTTCTCCAGCCTGTCTCCTCTGCTCAAAGACCACAATGTCTCCTTTCACACCATGCTCCTCCTGCCTCAGGGCCTTTGCACACGTTGCTTCTGTTCCAGTGTCAGAATCACTTCCCAACTCTGTCTGACATCCCAATTCTTTGCTCCTTGACCTCATCTCCTTAACACTTCTTCACCCGTCAGCTCCTTTCTCAAATGCTCCATTCACAGGGCTCTGAACAATGTTTCAATTACATACTTATTAATGGGAACATTTGATAAATATCTATCTTGCCCATTAGCTATAAGGGACCATATGTTTCCTTTTCCCACTATAACCCCAGAGGTTGGCCCAGGGCTCAGTGAAGAGTAGCTCCTCCCATCTATAAATGTGTTGAATGGATGGAGCAGCTGGTGACCTCCTTTTAGCCATCCCACATTTTTCACAGGGGGTAGATGTGGTCCTTCTCCTCCTAGAAGGGAGATGCAACTCCCCTTAGCATAGGCTTGTATGTTGCTTTGTATCTGTAACACCCCAAATTCCCCCCGCAGTAGTCCCGGATGGGACGTGAAGCAGCACTATTTGAGAGTCAAGCCATGGCCACTCCTCATGCAGATTGAGCTCCTGTTATCCCTCTGCAGCCTGGGCTGGTCGGCATCAGGCAGCGGGTCTGAAAAGCGACTTGTCCAAGCACTTTGGAACTCTCTGGCAGGAAAGGGGCTAAAGCAACAGGTGGCGCAGCTTTGGTGTTCCGACCCATTGGCCTTTCCTTTCTCAAACAGGCTTGCGAAACCTAGGTTTGACGTGTCCTCACCAGTGGGTGCTCCAGACAGCAACACAGGGAGATGGCCAAAAAGTAGGACTCAAGGGCATCTGGAGGGAGAATCTACCTGCCTAAGGACATGGGCCTAGAAAGTGCTGTGGTTTCGTATGTCCCACCTAGAGCAAAAGAGAAGGGAAAAGGACAATTGCAACGAAGACCTCAGTTTATGGGGGAAAAGACAGGAACAGAAGGTTGAGCACACGAATGGGCAAGATTTGAGCCACGCTTTTGTGAAAGAGCTTTAGCTTTCACAGGAACCCAAGGGACTTGGGGACTGGGCCAGAGTGGCGTCCGTTAAGCCCAAAGTCCCATGCTCAAGAGGTCAGAGCTGTCCTCCTGAGAGTCTTCCCGAGGGGACACTCTTTGGCTACTCTTTCTCTGTAGCCATTTATGGTTTCTCTACTGGTTGCACAGCCTTCTTGAATTCATGTATATTTCCTGCCTTGGGGTTTTGAAACCCTGCCATTTATTAAATAATTCAATTACCGAGGGCCAGAGCTGGAAGGGACCTCAGGATTATCTAGTCCACTTTTCCCATTCCACAAATGCAGAAAAGGATGCTCAGAGGAGGGGTCTCTTCCTAGTAGGCCTTGGGGTTTATAAGAAAGTCCCTGTGGCCCTACCCAGGCTTGGACAAGCACAGCCTCTCTCAGTAGCCAGCCCCCTCCCCACCAACACACACCTTGGCTGAGGCTGGACAGCCTCCATCCTAGCATGGCTTCTGGCTACTGACCGCATGGCAGGGCCTTGTGTTTCCATGGTTTCCGCCACTGCCTGGCCTACGCCTGTCTTACAAGCTCTGCTCCTCATAGTAAGAGTCAGTTTGTTTAGCTAAGCTTCCCACGGGGTCAGTATTTTATTCACCATTTCCCATGTGAGGAAACTGAGACTCAGGAGGTTACTGCAGAGATACACTCAAGGTCATGTCACAAATAGAGCTGCAGAGCTAGGACTTAAATCTTCAAATTCAAAGCTTGTCATCTTGAATTTTGATTCTTGGGGACTGGGCTGGGGAGAGGGTGGTGCTTGGCAGGGCCAGAGTTTAAGAGGGGGCTCTGGGGAGCAGATCTGTGGTTCAGGTGAGGGCCGTCTCCTCAGCACCCCACCTGGCTCTAGCTGAAAATGACAACTACGACCAGAGCTGGCTCCTGCGCCTGCCACACAGCCATTCATGCTTTCGGTGCACATTCCCCTTAATAGCCAAGGCTCGCAATTAACGTGGGTTGCCGTGTCTGGTGCTGGGTTATTTTCTATTTCCTTATTTTTCCGTTCCCCTGAGTTTACTATTTCAGAGAGACACTAGCTCTGTTATTGAGTCTGTCTCACTTCCTTCCCACCCTTGCCAGAGGGAAACCGAAAAGCAACAGCTGATGGCAAATCCGCTCTGGCGCTTGCACGCCCCCTCCGCGGTCTCCTGTTGCTTCGCGGAGCTTGGAGCTCGACTGCCCTTTGGAAAAAATCTCTGGGCAGCCGAGAGGAGAGGGGAGGAGGACGCGCGAGCACGGAGCGGGAGGGCGCGCAGGCAGAAGAGGAGAGGGGGTCTGCGCGCGGACACTACCCAGAAGCCACCGGCCGGCAGCAACCGAGGCGGCTGTCCTCGCTGAGCCCAGCCCCGAGCGAGCTCCCGCCCATCGCCCCCCAGCCCGCAGGACGCGCCTCCCAGCCCGCCCCAACTCTCCGGAGGAGGGGAGGCGGGAAACAGCTCAAGCCTCTCCCACCGCCCTGCCCCCAGCCCCGCCACTCCCTGGCTCCCCGGGACTCTGCACGTCCTCCTGGGATCGTCTTGGAGGGGACCGGCTGTGCAGGTTAGCGGTTAGCGGCTGGGGGGGTGGCAAAGTTGGCCCCTTATTCCGAGGAGGGCCGCGGCCGGGGTGGGGACCGACCCTCGGAGCGCGGGAGCGCGGGGTGCGCCGTTTCGGTGGGTGTGTGCGGTGCTCCGCGGCTGCTGCGCCTCGGCGCCCGCCCGGGCGGCGGGAGGGCGGCTGGAAGTAAACAAGGAGGTGGGCGTCGGAAGGCAGAGGGGCCTCGGAGCCGAGGCAGGCTATGGCGGTGGGGGTGACTCTGGTGGCTCGGAATTGCTCTCGTGGCTGCCTCGAGCTTGAGGCTAGGGTTTTCGGACGAGGGGAAGCGGCTGCTCCCAACCTTTATCCAGGGCAGTTTTCCCTTTGTTAGTTGGAAGCGGTGGACACTTGCGTGAGCGCGGGGACGTGCAGACGAGGGAGTGTGGCTGGGTGTGAGTGTGGACACACGAGCCACACAAAATGGAACTCGTAGGTTTGGTGCTGGGGGAAGGTGGGGCCGGGCAGCGGGCAACAGGATGCGGGCCAGGGAAAAGAGGGCTTCCAGCGCTTGGGGATTCTTAAGCACGTCTGCATTTTTCCCTCCTTCTTGTCTGTCCAGTCCTGGTTTCTCTCCAAGGGGCTCAGGTCCCCTTCTTTCCCCTTCCCCAGCAGGGCTGGCCCTGGCAGAGCCTCCCCCATTGTGTCTCCCCGGGCTTCCGTGGAGAGTTGATGGGCAGCCCGGGTCTCCCAGCGCTTGCTTCCGGCTCTTACAAGTGGTGGCTGGTAGAGAAAGCGCCCAAGGGTGGGAGCGGGGAGCAGCCTCCCTGGAAACATGGGCCTGCCCAGGCCCCTGCTGCCCACTGACCTCCATGCCGGGGGCCATCGCTGCTGGAGGCTTCTGCCCGCCAATGTGGCCTCTGGCTCCACTCCCATTGTCGCCTTGGCTTCGTGCTCTGTGGCTGGGCTGGGATTTCCAGGCTTGAAGACCGATCAGTGAACATCCCAGGCCCTCTACAAAAGGACCCCCACTCTGGGGGGCCAGCTGCCCTCGTATTGTGGATGTGTGGATGTGTATATGTGTTTCCGCAACTTAGCCTTTTCACGTGACCTGCCTGATGGTTGCTATGGAAACTCTCCATTCTCAACCTCCCTCTTTTTCCTGCCCATTCCTCACCTCCATATCTCCTCCCCTCCCCCCAATATGGTTGCCTAGATACTGGTTATCCCTGGCTTCTCTGGACGGGAGACCCTGGATGTCTGGCTCCCACACCAAACTGAGGTGACCCCTCATCCCACCCTCCTCACACACCTGCACATCACAAACACCACACACTCTCCATAAACACACCCTCACATGCACACCACACATATACATATGTGTACACATACACACATACACCACATACACACCAAACACACTGTATGTATACCACACCACCACACACCTCGTACTGTGTATGCTCACACATACACCTACCAACAGTAGCACATACCGTTGCTTCCCAGCACACACACATAGACACACACACACATGCACACACATACACACACATACACACACGCACACTGTACTTTTAAATAGGTCTCAGGCTGGGCTGAGGCAAGGAAGAGAGAGGGCAGTTTCCCTCCTCATCCAGCTCTGCCTAAGGGTGTGGAGGGGAAGACAGGCTCAGGAAGCCCAGAGGGAAAACCCCAACATCTCCCTGGAACCCTGCAGAAGAAGATGGAGGAAAAGGCACTGCCAGATTATCACAAAAGAGCAGCCCCTTTCCCAGGGGCCAGGCTCAAGAGACTCGGCACAGACCAGCATTCTCTCCACTGCTGCCTTTCCTTTCCCGACCCTGAGGCAGCCTGAGGCTCCAGGAGTCTTCCTGACTAGTGGAGGATCAGGCAGGCTCTGACCCCCAGAAGGAGGGAGGGGAGGGAGGGAAAAGCTGTTACTGCTCCAGGAGAGCAAAGGGTGGCAGGGGAGGCAGGGAGTGGAGGCAGGAGGAGCGGGAAGTCAGAGGGAGCGGGAAGGAACCACAGGAGTCAAAACAGTGGAAGTTAGGGTGACCTGCTCCTGCCTGGGGCTAAGGCCACCCTCTCTTCCCTCCCCTCTGGCACATTTTCCTGCTTCCTGCTTGGCTTCTCTAACCAGATCTGTGCCTCTGGGAGAGGAAGCTGGTTTGCAAAGGGCTCCAGGATTACCAGGGCTCTTCCAAGTCTTGTGGCTTCTATGATTGTCAGATGGTAGCGCCTGAGGGAAGAATTTCCTTCCTGGCTTCCTTTTGATCTTCAGTCATTCAGGGAATTGCTTTAAGTATCTGCTATGTGTTAATTGCTGGGGACCTGATGGTGAAGGAGGAGACACAGTTCCTGAAGGCGTAGTGGGGGAACCGAGGCATAGCAGTCACGCTGCCAGTAGTAGCTGAGGCCTTCTGACTCCTCAGCCAGGATTTGGTCCCCACACTGCCTGTCCTATATCTCTTGCCTGTTCTCTGTTGCCATGAGAGATGGTGGGTCTATGGAATCCTTTGAAGGGAGAGCCTTTTGGCAGCTGGAGACTGGGATGCCCCTTCCAAAGTGAGGAACCCCTGGTGGGCAGGGACGATTGGGGAACACTATGTTTTCTTGGAAGGTGAGGCTGGAGGGTGCAGCAAGGAAAGGGGGAGAAGGAGCAATTCCCTAGACCCTGGAAACTCCCCGATAGCCTTAAGGGGAATCAGCTCACTGAGTTCCCTCCATAAACAAGATCCCCCCACCTCCCAGCCCTGTTGGACCTGGTCAGCTGCCATCTGGATGAAAGACGATGCCAGGCAGCCCCAGGATCCACCTTCCAACAAACCACCTTTTGGCATCTGCCGGAGCGCCCTGGAGGAAGCAAACCAGTCATGAAAGGCGCGGCCCCAGGGAGGCAGAGAGCCTGGGGCGGAGAGGCCGGTTGCAGCCCCAGACCTGCCTCTGCACTGCTGTGCTTCCCAAAGGCAAATGCATTTATTCCACAAATATTCTTTTGGCTGCAAACTGAGCTTCTGGTGAAATCCAGAAATGGCTTAGACTGCTCCCAAGCAACTGAAGACCTCCAAGATTTTATAAACTCTGTTTCTGTATCTGTCTATAGTGGGGTTTGGAGTCATGATTTCTAAGGCACATCTTCCTCTAAATTTGTGTGGATTATACAGTCTTGAAAGAGATCCCTTTTCTCTCTAGGTACCAAGTTGTACTAATTATTACACAGCACAGGGCTGTAGCTGAGCTGAGGAGGAAAGGGCTGGGCTCTGGTTACTCTGGAGAAAGTCCCCCTTTCACCCAGTGTGGCAGGAGGTGCCCAAGGAGTTGAAACCGAATTTTCTTCTCTTTGACCCAGGGAGCCAGCCCCTCCTGGACACCGTGCCCACCTGGTCTTCTCCCAGGATGCACACTGGGACAGGGCGGAGTCTTCAAAGAGACATCCTGGGGAGAGGATAAGATCCAGGGCTATCATTTAGGGATCTGTGAAATCCTCTGGAGGGAGGCCCTTAGGCCAGCTGGAAAGTCAGGGGCAAGAGGGCCTGGTCAGGGACACATCCTGCTGGCTCTCTGTCCCTGATGAGAGGCGGGACCTCTCTGGCCAAGACAAAAGCATGGAACCAATTTGGCAGCATCTTCTCTGCTCCAGAATGAGGGGGAGGGAGAAGCCCTGACCTGGGAAAGAATGAAGCCAGCTTGGAGGCCACACAGGAACACGCTTGTCACAAAGACGTGCGGGGGATCACGAGGCCCAGGAACGGGGCTGCAGCCGTGGGAATGAGGCAGCTCCAGCTCAGAGTATCTGATTTGGGCGGAGAGGGCCAGGGATGAGGGATCTAGTTGGAATGACAGTGTCCCCCAGGCAGCTGTAGGACAAAGCCAGGCCTGGGTTGAGAGACTAGAGGCCAGGGTCTCAGATTCCCTCATGGAGTCCCTCCGATATGGCAGGCAGGCTGTGAATTGATGGCTTCTCTGGCACTGGAGCCGTCCTGCTCAGCTAGGTCAATTGATTTGTCCTGTCCCTTCTTCTCCCCCCCTCCGCCTACCTCACGTCCGCTTCCCACCAGGAAGGCTCAGTGACCCTGTTCCTCCACAGGAAGGGCCCGACATGCACTGACGTGTGCACTCGCACTTGCACACGTGTTCCCTTCCTCACACGTCCATAATCTTCCACGCTGACACAGAGGCCAGTGCCCACATGTTCCCACACACCTCTTCACCTCCCCCCGCTGCCGTGCCTCACCCTGACCATGGGGACGGCCTCTGAACGCCCCTCCTCTCAGCCCGACCCACTCGCCCGCCGACCTACCGCTCAGGTCCAGCCCCATCGCTCCTCTGCTCACAGACCTCTGGGCTCACCTTCGCCTGTTAACAGGCACAGGCACCTGGCACTGGCATTCAGGGCTCCTTGTAACCTGGCCGCAGCCGCCTCTCCAGCACCTTCTCCAGATGGCCATCCGAAGCCTGGTGTTTTCCTACTCTCCGCCTGAGCTCAGGCCCTGCTGGAAGGTGCTCGCTCACGCCAGTCTGCTGAGTAGCGGTGGCCGCCTTTGGAGACACACACTTGGGTTCTATTTAACCTGATCGTGACGCTGTCTAGTTTTCTTAACTTTTTTTTATGACCTTTTTAAAATTCTTTTATGTATATATTTTTAATTTCAGCATATCATGGGGGTACAGATGTTTAGGTTACATATGTGCCCTTTGCCCTGCTCGAGTCAGAGCTACAAGTGTGTCCATCCCCCAGACGGTGCGCACCGCACCCATTAGGTGTGTATATACCCATCTCCTCCTCCCCGCTCCCATCTGCCCAACACCCAATGAGTGTTACTATTATGTGTGCACATAAGTGTTGATCAATTAATACCATAGTTTTCTTAACTTTTCTAAGCCTCAGTTTTTTTATCCGTCAAATGTACATGAGGATTGAGCAGGGTAAACCATGTAAAGCGCCTAGCATGGTGCCTGGCACATGGTAAACACTCAGTTGCTGTAATAATGATGGTAATGACATAGTAACATCATTAGAAGGACGTGTTGTTAGATCTCCCGTGTTTGAGCCTCTTCCAAAGTGCTCATTCTTTCAAGTAGCTCTTCCTGATTCCCAATAAACAGGCATTAAAATTCCCAGTAAACATACTCCTCCTGTGCACTGAAGGCCCTACGGATTCTTCCTTTAGAGTACACAGCTGCATTTTAGTTCCTTGCAGACATGCCTTCTCCCTCCACCCCACCTCCCTCTCCAAGGCAGGTCTGTTGTCCCCACAGTGCCTGGCACGGTGTCAGGCACGTGGAGAAAGCGCAGTGAGCGCTGGTGATTGAACCTGTGGGGAAGAGTCCTCACCGCTGGGAGGCGTTGAAGCCTCAGAGCCGTCTCCCTGACCCGGTGCACACACACATTCCTAGGTGGACGTTCCTTTGTTCCCAGACATTGTCTCAGTCCTCCCAGTTCCTTTGGTAGAGTCTAAAAACGAAGAATTTGACCCTCTCTGGGGTCTGAGAGATGCCTAAGGGCCGAAGTCAATGGAGGGAAGCCGAGTCATTATGGCATTTTGGTTACTGGGATTTGACAAGAGACCCAGAGAATAGAAATGAGGAAGTGGGTGGGGAGGGCCGAGAAAGTTTTTAAATGCCTTAAAAATTCCATACAGATGCTCAGGTTGTTCCGAGCTTAGGTTGGCTTTTGACTTAACAGGATAACATTGCTGGAGCATCCATTCATTCACGTATCAACACTGGGCAGCTGCTGTGCTCAGTGCGGGGGATCCAGAGATGACCAGAACGTGCCTCTGCTCCCAAGGAGTTAGTCTAGCGATGGCAGGATGTGGGAAGAGGTGTGGCTCTGAGGGAATGAGGACAGGGAGAAGGGAGGGGACGACGTCTTTCCTGAAATAGAGACAGAGTCAGGTCAGCAGCCCCCTCCTCCTCCCAGAGGTAGGACACATCTCCCTCTGACATCCAGGCCCATGGGTCAGGGTTCATCCTCAGGCCACTTGCACCCCCAAGGGAGATAATGTGCATACATGCAAAGTGCTCTGCAGGCTGAAACTTGCAGGCCAGAGCTGTGCTTCTCAAGAGGTGGTGGAGAGAGTGAAGGGGGAGCAGGCCAAGCCGCCTGGTCCTGTGGTCTGGCTGTGGGCAGCGTAGCGTGGGCCTGGCCTCTGGGTTTCTGTTTCTGCTACTGGGACTGCTAGTCTGTCCTGTCTTGAATGGGCCTTTGTCAGCAGGTGTGTGGGGGAGGCGATCCCATCCCTGGCCTGAATGTCTCCCACTCACCCAGCCTCCTGGGGGCGGGGCCCGTGGCTTCTGTGCAATACCTCCTGCCATTCATTCAGTCTCTCCAGAACCAGGTTCTGTGCCGGCGGGTGGAAGGCCTGGGTCCTGCTTCCGCACTCACTTTGAGCAACTTATGTCATTGGCCTGCGCTTGGGTTGGCCACGCAGTGCTGCTTCTGAAGGCTGTGTGAGAAGTCCATGGAGTAGTGGCTGGGATGCCAAAGACTGTCACAGTCATCAATGACACTGAGGTGACAAGAGGTACCATGCTGCTAAGGTGGGCCAGCTCGGGGTCTTTCCAGGGAGACTCCTAGAAATCAGGCCTGGGTTTGTGATTTGTGAATTCTGTTTCCCTTTCTAAGGAAGAGGCCTTATATCTTTGCAGGGCCAGTTCTTTTCTTCATCCTTTTTTTCCTTCCTCTGACCAAGTTTCTCTTACGCAGAGGGAGCTTCATGGTAAAGGTAAAGGTGCCTCCAGGTTAAAGTAACAAGTTCCCTGCTGTCTAATAAAGGAGTTTTTCCTCTCCCGCTCCACCCCGTAACAGCCAGGCTGCGTGGGGTCTGGGCTCTTAGAGAAGGAGTTTTGAGTCCAGGGAACCTGCGGACCCAGCGTTCAGCCTCCTCAGCAGTGGGGGTGCCCCTCCTCTATGAATGAGGGACAGAGGGACAGCATCCCAGCACTGGGCTCTGAAAGGTCCTGCCAGACCTCTAGGCCCATGACTGGAGCAGGAAGAGATCACCTGGGAGGTGTCAGCGAAGCTCTGGGGCAGAGCTGCCCTCCCCTTCTCCTAGGCTGTCCAGCTGCCTCCCTTGTGGTTTGGGGAATTCGGCAGCGTCCTCTGCCACCTTGCACCCTGGGCTACTGGAATTTCACCACCCTCTGCTCTCTCCTTCCCCGGCCCAGGTTTGGAGTCCATCTCCTCTGAATCTCCTCTCTGACACTTTGTAGGGCCCCCTCCCCCCAATCATTTCAAGTTAGGCTATTAACAAAATAATTGATGTTTGATTGTTTTTTGATGGGTATTTCAAATGCAAATCGAGGGAAGTGGGTGCATTTCCCTTTGAAGGCCACAGATCCATCTGCGGTTGACCCAAAATGCTGGTTTTAAAAGGCTGCTCTAAAAGCCTTCGCTGGCTAGATCTTGGCTATGGCTCTGAATCAGAGAAGCTCAGCTCATTACAGAGCATCCAACAGCAGAAAGGTGAGCAGATGCGGGAGTGCTGGGATGGGGTTGGAGGACTGTTTTTTTTTCAACTGAATTTTAAAATTTTTGTTATTTTTCTATGACAAGATTTTAGATGTATGGAACAGTTTCAGGTTTACAGAAGACGGGAGCAGATAGTACAGAGTTCCAATATTCTCCCCTGCACACGGTTTCCACTAAGATCTTACATTAGTGTGGTACGTTTATTACGTTTGTTACATTTAATGAACCAGTACTGACACATTGTTATTAACTAACATTGACAGTTTATTTACATTTCCTTAGTTTTTACCTGATGTCCCTTGTCTGTTCTAGGATCTCGTTTGGAATACCACATTAGGTTTAGTCATCCTGTCTCCTTAGGCTCCTCTTGGCTGTGACAGTCTTCTTAGACTTTCCTAGTTTTTGATGACTGACAGTTCTGAGGAGGACCGGACAGGTATTTTGTAGGATGCCGCTCAGTTGGGATTTATCTGATGTTTTCTTCGTGATTGGCTGGGGTTTAGGTTTTTGGGAGGTAAAGTGCCATTTTCATCACATCACGTCAAGGGAGCATCCGATCGGCGTGATTCATCGCTGCTGACGCTGGCAGGACTGGGTTTTCTGTGCCTATTGTGCCCCCATGTAGCACAGTTCCAGGGCCTGGTGACAAACGTATCATCACATCAGCCAGTGCTCTCCAGGTTCCCTCCCTGTCCCAGGCCTTGCAAGTCATGAGGTAGCCCAGAGACTTTTCAGACAGGACAACCTTATTAAAGAGCATGGAACAGAATGTGTGATGTACCAAATCAGTGCCAAGGACAGGCGGCAGGCGCTTTCTGAGTCTGGAGAAAGGGGTGTCCATGGAGTGGTAGCTGGACAAAGACAACATTTCTCAACCTTGGCTTCACATTAGAATTAGTGGGCAGATTCTCAAAATTACTGATGCCTTGGCCACACCCCCAGAGTTTAGAATTTAATGGAGCTTGGTTAATTCCCAGGCATCATTTTGGGGGCTGTTTTAAAATGTTTTCCATGTGATCCTAAGGTGTAGCCTGGGTTGAGAATGGGAATAAACAGGGACAGGAAGGGCATTCTAAGTAGAGGGAACAGAATATATAAAGGTATACAGATAGATACACATCTGGCAGAAGGTGGGAAGTAGACCATCTTAGCTGAAAATAATGGGAGAGAATACTGGAAGGGTAGAAGTTTTTATAAGCCAAATAAAGTTTGGATTTTAAAAAGATAGATAGGACACTGAAGCACCACTGAATGCATTTGAGTTTGGGAAGGAAGTGATCAGAATACAATTTTAGGACCATCGGTGGTGCAATATCAATGCTCAGGACAGGGTGGGAGGAGGAGGTTAAAGGTGGGTGCAGCTACTGCAGTATCGGGCAAGCTGCAACAATAACAATAACTCCTGCAATACTGCAGGAGTAAGCATGGCCAGGACTTTGCAACAGATGCAGCATGGAACCTAGGAGGGAGAGGGGAAACCCTACAGACATGGTTAAACTATACGCTCCATCAGGTGGGGACCGTGTCTGTCTTGCTCATTGCAGTGTGCTCAGGGATAAGCAAAGTGCTTGGAAAACAGTAGGCCATCAATAAATTAAATGTTTGTTAATTTTGTTACTGGAAGGATAAGGGTGCCATTCTTTCCAAAATTATGCCTTGTTCCAAAATTTCCCTTTCTGTACTGATTTCTCTGCTGAATGCAGGCAGATTTCTCTGCTGTATAGAAAGCAATCTGATTAAATAACTCAGGCCGAGGTATGTTAGAACTGTTAGGATTGGGAGTATTTCTCTTTTAATAGAAGGATTGAGTGCCATCTAAAAATCTCTCCTTGAGAGAGTGTTTTGGGTGTGTGTGGGGTTGATATATTTTTGAGTAGGGGTGGTCTTTATTTCAATTTTATGCCCTCATCTAATTCTGAGCTATACCAGAAAAAAGGTGATCAGCAGCTTTGCAGCCCACTTGTGAAAGGCTGCCCGTCTCTGTTGGCATCTCCGGTGAGCTGAGCTCCGATGGATAGGATCACCTACAACTGGTCTGGGACATGATCCAGCTCCCGGCATAAATATACTGGTATTCTGCCGGGCGGAGAGCAGCGGGGTGCCCAGCAGCTGCTGTGAGATGGGCAGAGGCTCAGGGGGAGACGAGTGCCTGCACTGAGGCTGAAGCTCAGCTGGGAGCCAGGGGGCGTAGCTGTGGGTCAATGGACATGCCAGGCCTCCTCCCTCCTGAGAGGCTCCAGGGTCCCAGCCCTACCCGGACAGCAGTCACAGTGAGCAGAACACAGCTGGGCAAGAAAAAGTGAAAGGGGAAAAGAAAAGACATAGTGCATGCCGCAGTTTCAAAAAGCTGTATTTTGGGTAATTCCCTCCCTGGCTATTCTCCCCTGGCCTGGGTGAGAACATTTCCATCGAATGAGCCCAGCTTGATCATGAGTCAGGGTCCACATATTTTTTCCCATCAACTCTACTCAACTTTTTCCTCCCAATTTCTTACTGTCGTAAAATACATACAACATAAAATTTACTATCTTGATCATTTTTAAATATATAGTTCAGTGTCATTAAGTACATTTATTAAGTACAACTATTACCACGGTCCATCTCCAGACCTTTTTTGCCTTGCGAAACTGAAACTCTATACACATTAGACAATAACTCCCCATTTCCCCCTTCCCTGAACCCCTGGCAAC
>NW_012150585.1:240182-250968 GCF_000956105.1 Propithecus coquereli | reverse complement strand
TTGGTAAGGGTCTACCTTTATTCTTTTGCATGTGGCTATCTAGTTTTACTAGCACCATTTGTTGAAAAGACTGTCTTTTCCCCATTGAATGGTTTTGGTACCCTTGTTAAAAATCATTTGACCATACATGTGAGGGTTTATTTCTGGATCTAATCCATTGGTCTGTATGTCTGTCTTTATGCCAGTACCACACTGTTTTGATTACTGTAGCTTTGTCATAAATTTTAAAATCAGGATGTATGAGTCCTTCAGCTTTGTTCCTTTTCAAGATTGTTCTAGCTATTTGGGGTGCCTTCAGATTCCATATGGATTTTTCTATTTCTGCAAAAAATGACATTGGGATTTTGATTGCATTGAATCTGTAGATAATTTGGGGTAATATTTGTTTAAGAGTATTAAGTCTCCCAATCTATGAACATGGGATATCTCTCCAATTATTTATGTTTTCTTTAATTTCTTTCAGAAATGTTTTCATTGTACAAATTTTTGCCTTCTCGGTTAATTTCTAAGTATTTTATTCTTTTCGATGTTATTATAAATGGAATTGTTTTCCTAATTTCCCTTTCAGATTGTTCATTGTTAGTGTATACAAATGCAACTGTTTTTTTGTGTGTTGACTTCGTATCCTGCTGCTTTGCAGAATTTGTTAATAGTTCTAACAGGTTGTTTTCAGTGGAATCTTTGGGGTTTTCTGTATATAAGATGATATTATCTGTGAACGGAGATCATTGTACTTCTTCCTTTCCAATTTAGATGGCTTTTGTTTATTTTTCTTGCATAATTTTTCTGGCTAGGACTTCCAATACTGCTGTGGGTTGCCTTTTTACTCTGTTGATAATGTTTTTTGATGCCCAAAATGTTTAAATTTTTATGAAGTCCAATTTTTCTATTTTTTTTATTGTTGTTGCCTATGCCTTTGTTGTCATACTCAAGAAACCATTGCCAAATCTAATGTCATGAAGCTTTCGCCATGTTTTCTTCTAAGAGTTTTATACTTTTAGGCTTTACATGTAGGTCATGGATCTATTATAAGTTAATTTTTGCATATGGTATTTGGTAAAGGTCTACCTTTATTCTTTTGCATGTGGCTATCTAGTTTTACTAGCACCATTTGTTGAAAAGACTGTCTTTTCCCCATTGAATGGTTTTGGCACCCTTGTTAAAAATCATTTGACCATACATGTGAGGGTTTATGTCTGGACTCTAATCCATTGGTCTGTATGTCTGTCTTTATGCCATTACCACACTGTTTTGATTACTATAGTTTTGTTGTAAATTTTGAAATCAGGATGTATGAGTCCTTCAGCTTTGTTCCTTTTCAAGATTGTTTTAGCTATTTGGGGTGCCTTCAGATTCCATATGGATTTTAGGATGGATTTTTCTATTTCTGTAAAAAATGACATTGGGATTTTGATTGCATTGAATCTGTAGATAATTTTGGGTAATATTTGTTTAAGAGTATTAAGTCTCCCAATCTATGAACATGGGCTGTCTCTCCAATTATTTATGTTTTCTTTAATTTCTTTCAGAAATGTTTTCATTGTACAAGTTTTTTGCCTTCTCGGTTAATTTCTAAGTATTTTATTCTTTTTGATGTTATTATAAATGGAATTGTTTTCCTAATTTCCCTTTCAGATTGTTCATTGTTAGTGTATGGAAATGCAACTGTTTTTTTGTGTGTTGACTTTGTATCCTGCTGCTTTGCAGAATTTGTTAATAGTTCTAACAGGTTGTTTTCGGTGGAATCTTTAGGGTTTTCTGTATATAAGATGATATTATCTGTGAACGGAGATCATTGTACTTCTTCCTTTCCAATTTAGATGGCTTTTGTTTATTTTTCTTGCATAATTTTGCTGGCTAGGACTTCCAATACTGTGTTAAATAGGAATGGTGAGAGCGGGCATCTTTGCCTTGTTCCTGATTTTAGAGGAAAAGCTTTCGGTCTTTCACCATTGAGTTTGATGTTTTGTCTGTGTTTTTTATATATAGCTTGTATTATTTTTGTTTTGTTTTGTCCTTGTTTTTCTGAGACAGGGTCTTGCTCTGTCACCCAGACTGGAGTGTGCGGTGGCCTGATCATAGCTCACTGCAACCTCAAATTCCTGGGCTCAAGTGATCTTCCTGCCTCAGCCTCTCAAGTAGCTGGGACTACAGGCACCTGCTAAAGCATCTAGCTAATTTTTGTATTTTTTGTAGAAGGGTCTCACTATGTTGCTCAGGCTGGTCTTGAACTCCTGGTGTCAAGGGATCCTCCTGCCTCAGCCTCCCAAAGTGCTAGGATTACAGGTGTGAGCCTCCATACCCAGTAGTATTATGTTTTTTAAATTCCTAATTTGTTGTGTTTTTATCATGGAAGGGTGTTAAATTTTGTCAAGTGATTTTTCTGCATCAATTGAGATGATCATGTTGGTTTTTCCTTCATTTTGTTAACGTGGTATATTGTATTGATTGATTTTCATATATTGAACCATGCTTGCATTCTAGGAATCAATCAGGACCACCATTTTGGTTTCCCTTAGTCCCTGTATTGGGACTATGAAGGACTAATTGCCTATAAGGGACTAATTGCCATAGTTGCCAGGGAGGCAGCAAGAAAGAATAGAAAGAGCATAGCATCAACAGAATTAGGTGACAATTCCAGGTAGCCATGGGGCCTTAGGCAATAACATAATTCTTAGCCTCTCCTTTTCTAATAAATAAAATAGCAGTGATAACCAACATCACATACAGTTGTGATATTTCTTTGAGCTAATGCTTGTGGAGTTTGGTGTTATTAACGTCATCATCATTGCCATCATCCCCTTCAACCAACGTGGACAGAGAACAGGAGCAGAGAACAGTTGCTCCTCTTTCTCTTTTGACAGCCACAGGTACACTGGAGGGTCCAGGGCTGAGGGACAAGAGTCCCTGTCCTGATACATCTTGCCCTGACCCCCTGAACCCAAGGAGGCACCTTAGGAACAGCACCCTGGTTTTGGAGAAGTCCCCTTGAAGTGGGGGAAGTCCCCTTGAAGTCCCCTGCCTATGTGTCTCAGGGCCCAGCCCTCCTGAAGATTACACAGAAGGGGCCCCTTGTGGGAGGCAGTTGCTTCGTCTTGAATGACTTTGGCAAAGGAAGAAAACTGTGCATGTTGACCACAGGGGTGGCTGAGGACCTTGAGGGCTGGGGCTCAGGTGGGGCAGCGCAGGCTCCTGGCATCTGTCTAGCAGAGACACTGTATCTTCCACTGGGCAGCTGCCTTGCAGCCAGGGAGGGGTGTGAGGTGTTTTCTCCCAGGAACAGCAGCTGTCTGTTGACTTTTCCTCCCTAGCCCTGCCCCACTGCACTTCCTTTCCTGCCCTTTGGCGCATCAGTGTGACTGGGGCACGCAGGGGCATGGCGGAGGCACCCGGGCAGCCAAGGACGAGGAGGCCCAGCCCAGCCTCAGGGAGGACAGCATGGGGGCTTGTTTGATGTTTCCTCCAAAGCCAATTTTCTTCTCTCTGTGGTCTCACCTCTCCTGGCTTCACTGCCTGTCCCCATCCCTTTCATCCTACCCACCCCATTTCTGCAGGGACTCTGCCCCAGGCCAGCCTCTTCCATCCTCTTGCCCTTGCCGGCCTCTCTCCCCCTTCTCTTTGGGTATTTCCCTTTTCTGTTTCTCTTCCTCTGAGGTTTCTTTCCCCTCTTGCTGTCTCGTGTCCTTTCTGTCTTGCTTCTGTGGCTCTTGGTGGGGGCTCCCTCAGTTTTGGTTGGGGAGGACGTGTCACACGCTTGGGCTGTCCCAGCACATGTGTCCTCCCCATGCCACCTGTCTGTGGCCCTGGATGACCCAGGCTGTTTATTTTGAGGCAGGAGAAGGAAGTGGCAGGAGCCTGTGTCACCTGTGGGCTGTGGCCCTTTCCCAGCCCTGTGACCCAGGGAGGACCCTGGCGCCTTCCAGTGGTTAGAGGACAATGCAGGAAAAGGTGGAAAATGCAAGAGGAAGCTCAGGAAAGAGTTGGGGAGTGATAATAGTAATAACGCTAACGGTTGGTGCTTAAGGAGCAATTACTATTTGCCGGGCACTGTGCTGAGCGCTCTCCACGTGACAGCTCTTTCATTGCAAATGGCAGAAACAAAACTCCATCTAGTTCAGGCAGGGCAGGGACATCAGTTCCTAGAGCCCGCTGCAGGTGGGGTGGGGCTGCCAGGACTTCTCCCCGCTGCTCCTCCATGTCTCTGTCCCAGCCAGCTCTTCCCCTATCTGCTGCTGGCCGGCTTCTCCCGCCACAGCCTCCTCCTACCCCCACACTTTACAGCTTGGCCAGTCTGACCCGCCCTTCCTGGGTTCTGACATGACAACCCTGGGGGCTGGGTTGGGGGACACTGAGGTCTCCAATCATTCCTTTTAGTACAAGGGAGGGGCTGCGATTGGCAGCCTTCGGTAGACCAGCAGGGCTGGAGTGGGAGTGGGGGGAGCAGGCTTCCTCCCAAAAGGAGATGCCATTCACAGAAGGGACTGCTGTGGACAGGCGAACAATAACTGCCCCCACGCACAGGCTGTCTCATCTCACCCTCACTGCTCCTGAGATGCACATCCTATCCCCATCTTGCAGTTGTAGAAGCAAAGGCACCCAGAGGTTAAGTAACTTGCCCGAGGCCACAAAGCCACTGAGTGGCAGAGCCGAGTGTTCAGAGTGAGGACTCTGGGCCAGGTTGCTTGGGTTCGAATCTGGGCTGTGCTACTCTCTAGCCGTGGGACTTTTGGCAAGTTACTTAACCTTCCAGCCTCAGTTTGCCACCTGTATAGTGGGAATGATCATAATAATAGCTACTTTCTAGGACCAGTGTAAGTATTGAATGAGTTAATACATGTAAACCACTTAGAAGGGTGCTTGGCGTGGTGTGAGCGCCTAATAAATGTTATAATGGCACTTTACAGTTTACAGAGTTTACAAAGAACTTTCATATGTATCATCTCACTTGATCTTTTAATATCCTAGGGGAGTAGACTGGCTGAGTCCACGCTGCCCCCACCCCGTGCTCGCACCCTCGGCCTAGTCAGCTGCACGGTTCCGTAATCTGTTCAAAAAATTCCCCCTCCCGAGTTAATGACTCTATCCAACAAGGGAATGTGAGTTTTCTCTGGGGAGTGAGCTGGCAGCCCTGCACATTCTGTTCACTCGTGAGTTCTGTTTCTCTCGTGAATATGCATGAAGCTGGAGATGTGGGGAGTTGGTTGGTAAATATTCATCCAGGGACAGGAGCCCCTTTCACATTGGCCTTCTTTGCAGAGCTTATTTGACTCCCTCAGGCACCGAGTCTTGCAGGCCTCAGCCTGCTTGGCTGGGATAGGAGCAAAAAACAGGTGGCAGCTGCCTGGGGGAGGTGGGCCCCCCAAGAGCCACCTGCAGGTGGCCCGTCATGGCCCTTTGCCGCTGAGCAGGGGTGGGGGGTTGGGGGGGTGAGCCCTTCCTGCCACGTGGGCATGGGGGCTGGAGCCTGGGGCTGGCTCCCTGGGTGAGCCAGCCCACTCCCAGCATGGAGACCACCTTCCCTCCACCAAAGGGAGGCAGACGGGGCAGGGTCGAAGTGTGGAATCTAGCACTCATTCACCAGGGGGCCTCTCTTTCTCTGCCTCACTTTCTTTCCCTGTAAAATGGGTCTGATGTTATCAAAGGACCTTATGGAGGCGTGGAGTCTGACCCTCACCTCTCACATGGGAGCAAACAGATGAGAACAGGCCTCTCCCACTACCCCTGCAGTGTGGAGTGGGTGAGTTTGGTGCAGGTGGCTGCAACTGCAGCATAGATCTGAGCGGTGTAAGGCCAGGCTAAGCATGAAAACGGAGAAGCCCAGGACTAAAATCGTCACAGACAAACAGGTCAGACGTACCGGCAGAGAGGGGGATCTTTACATTCCTAAGACATTAGTAAGTCTTACAGTCTGGGAAGAAAACAGGGGAGGGTGGTCAGACCTACCTGTGTTAAGGAAGACCTTCTGGAGGGAAGAGACTGGCCCTGAAGGCTTTGTAAGGCCCCTCCTTGGGCCTCGGATTCTATCAAAGGGCCTCCCACGCACGTTACAAGTGTTACCATGAGGCTATCTCCGAGGATTAAATGAGAGTAAGTATTTAGAGCACTAAGAATAGTGTGTGACCTATATTGTTTGTCATGATTATTATTATCACCTCTCATATCTAACTCAGATATTTGAGCCCGGGCCTCAGATATGGGGTTTCCATCTCAGAATTTGTAATTCTTCTCGGTTGTCTCTGTGGAGTCCAGAGAAGAACTCCTGTGGTGCAGGCAGACCTCTGTGTCCACCCAAACTCCTCGTGACCAGTGACTTACTCCTGTCGCCAAGCTTGCCACACCCTCCACCTAGAAGACTCGGGGCCTTCCCTCTGCCTTCCCTTCCACCCTCCGTTCAGGGCTGCTGCCCAGGACGTGCGCAGTGGGCGCGGGGATGGGCTCTGCAGGCACAGGGAGCCCCCACCCGGAACGTCTGCCTGCAGGAGATCGTGCCCTCTGGCTGATGGGCCCCTGCGCCCTGGTGAGCTGGGTGTGGACGGACCTGGGGTCAGGCACACTGGCCTCGGCATTGCGGGGGAGCGTTTACCGTCAGGAAGGCTGGAGCAGTGTCGTACGGCTACACGAGGAGATGGAGTTTTGAGCAGCCTCCCAGAAGGGGCCAAAGATGAGTAAGAATAGACCCTCCATTTTACAAAAACAGATGGTGAAACCTGGTGGCTCTGGAACTTTGAGGGGAGAGTGTTTAGGGCACAGCGTTGGGGGTCTGAGGCCGCAGCGTGGTCCTTACTCCCGTCTCCAGGCAGGACACGAGGTGAGGAGAGAAAGAAGCCCTGAAATTGAGAGGGAGCCAGGGTCCCTGGGCTGCGCCAGCAAGACCCCGGAAAAGCCCCCCTGGAGCTCTGCTAGACACAGATCCCTCACGCTGGTGATGACTGTCCTTTTGTTCTTCGCTTCCTTTTTACTCTTGCACGAGAACTTAAGCCAAGCAGCTGAGATGGGAAGCAGAAAGATGACCGGCAGTTTGGAGAGGGAAGGGGCGTCTGTGCGTGAGTGGGAGGTGGTTTGCTGGGGTGCTAAGGACACCCGGAGGCCCCAGCGCGGATGGAGAAGGAGGGAAACATTGGGTTGGGGGTGGGGCAGGGAGCCAGGGAAGATGGAGGAGGAGAACATTCCAGCCTCTCCCGCACTGCGGCCTCTCTGGGAGTGTGTATCATTTGTCTGAAAGCATCACGACGCCCACATTCCCATAAAAGCAAAACACAGTCCAAAGCCACGCCCAGGGTCAGGGCACGGTCTGCTGGTTTGTGCTCACCGGCCCTGGGTCCCGTTCATGAGCACGGACAGTGGGGAGGTGATGACCCTGCGTCTAAGGAGGCCTTGTAAAGCCTCCGAGGCCAGTCCCTTTTCTCCAGAAGGTCTTCCTTAGCACAAATAGACCACCCTCCCCCTGCGTTTTTCCCCAAAGGGTAAGACTTACTAATGTCTTAGGAATATAAAGATTCTACGCTCTGCCAGTAAATCTGGCATTTTTAGTCCTGGGCTTCTGTTTTCATCCCCAGCCTGGCCTTAAAGACGGCTCAGATCTGTGCTACGGTCACAGCCACCTGCATGAAACTCACCCGCTGGGCGCAGCAGGGGTAGTGGGAGAGGCCTGTTCTCATCATCTGTTTGCTCCCCGTGTGAGAGGTGAGGAGTCGGGCTCCACGCCCCCAGAAGGCCCTTTCTAGATGTGACTCCACCCCTCACCTTTCCCAAAGCCAGTGCTGTCCCTTCCGTCTCCGGTCCAAGGTCATCTTATAATCAAAGGAGCCTTTTCCTGGCTTCCCTCCTGCCCTTCTGGTTGCCCTGGCCACCCGCATTCCTGCAGGGCCCTGTCTTCTTCCCTGGCTCCAGCCGGCTGCCCCAGTGACCTCTGGCATTGCTCAGCCTTCCTGCTGTTCCTTGTGGCCGCTCCTCTGCCAGGCCCGGCGTGCCCACCTCCCACTCCCGGCACATCAAAGCTGCAGGCGGGAGCTGGAGGCGTGTGTTCTGTGCCAGGCCCTGCCCCTGACTAGCTGGATGAATCAGGTACATCTTCTCTTTCTGGGGGCCTCAATCTTCTCGAATAAAAAGTAGGAGCCTTCATCTCAGTCATTGTAATGGTCTCTGTCTTCTGTGATGCCAATTGCATCTGGTAAACCTCACTGCTTGGTTATACCCTATTTATACACAGGCGGATCTTCTCTTATTAATAACTAGATCTGGATACATCATAGGCTAAATCATGTCCCCTGGCATACAATGATAGTCTAGGGTAACCAGTTCGCCTAAACTGTGGGGAACAGGCATTCTGTGATCCCATAAAAGGGTCTCTTCCAGTATGTTCTTTGGAGTGGGGCCTCATCTTTCTTTGGGGCATCCCACCGGGACCCGGGCCATGGAGTCCCTCGGTGGGCTGAGCCTGCAGGAAGCCAGGCAGGTAGGATGCAAGGCAGGGCAACCGAGGTTTGGGAACAGGAGGAGGGAGTGATGAGGGTGAGATAATGAAGTTTCCTTGTCATTTGGAGCCTCTGCATTTTCAAGGGAGGTTGTTTTTGAGTTATTTTCACAATAGAAACTGGTTATTCTGATCTATCTCACCGCTGCGTGGAATCAAAAATAATATAGCATGTTGCTATATCATCAACTAGTGCCTTCTCTTTCTGAGCAGTTTTTACCCAGCAATTAAGCGAAATTATGTGACTCAGTACAAAGATAATCGCCGGAGAAACTTCGGATTGCTTTCTCCCGCACATGCAGGAAGCAACTGCGCACACGGCAGACGATCAGAGAGGAAAATTAACTTGGGAAGTGCTGCTGCCACCAGAAACATCAGCTGTTTACTAATCAAGAGATAAATGAGAGCATGGAAAGGGGAAGAAGAATGAGTGGAAACTAAATTCTTTCTCATACTATGGAGGAAGGGAAATGTGATTGGTCCCATTTTGCAGAAGGGAAGAATGGCCCAAATGGTCTAGAGTTAAAGAGGTGGGAGCAGGAGGGTGAGGAGGCTCGGGAGTCCCCCAGTCCAGCCGTGATGATTTCTCAGGCGCCCTGTGCCAGTGAGCCAGGTCCTCGGGCCCCCAGGCAGGGGTCCAGGGCCCAATGTGCACATTGAGGATCATGTAATGTCCCCATACCCCCTCCCCCCATTCAGCCTTGCTTCTCCCTCTCCCAAAGACTCCTCCCTCCTCCTTCCATCTGCTCCCTAGGCTCTGTGGCCTGGAAATGAGATTTGTCACTCCCACCACCTCCTAAGCTCTCCACCCCAGCCAGTCCCAGGCAGCCCAGCTTCTTTCCAGGAAGGAGGGAGAAAGGAACGTGGGGTAACAGGGAGAGTGGGGGACACGAAGGGGTGGTATGTGGCAGGGAGGGAAGCCGAGATAGAGTTTCTTCGTGCAGCAGTGAGACAAAGGCATTCTGTGTCCCTTCAAAGGCTCTGTGTAAGCACTTGGCCACTTGACTCAGAGCCAACGCCAGCAGAACCACTGATGAGATTTTTAAAAATGGGTTTAGGGGCCAAAAGGCACCCTGAGGAGGCCTGTGTTGAGGTGTGGCTGGTGTCGCCTAGGCCGGGCAGCAGCTTGAAGGAGTAGAGAATTGGTCGCTTTTCAAATCTGTAACAGAATTTCTTTCGACACACTGTAACTCGATCAGAAATGTTTTCTTTAGAATTCAAAGACGAGTCTTAACTCTTTAGCTTGGCATTCAAGATCCTCCACCATCTGATTGCAGCCTTCTTATCTGAATTCTCACCACCTGCCCCATCATGCTTTACTCAAACTGGATTCTTCACAGATTTGAAAGGTACCTTACGCTAGAAATGGCCGATACCAGGTAGGGTGCTGCCAGGCCCCCTCCTGTGCTGTGCAGACACCACCAGTGGATGAAGGCCCTCTCTCCTGCAGAACTGCATTCAGAATCCCACTGGGGAAGCCACTTGAGGCGGCCACTATTGAATGAAGTGCCTTGAGGGTCAACTTGAACTGAACTTGAACTTGAACTGAATATTGTTGGTCATTCCTACTTTCCATTTCTGGCTCACTGCCTTTGTTCATGCTGTTTCCTCTGCCAAATGCCCCTCCTCTTCTCTCTCCCTCCCCTGTCTATCAGAATCCTTTCCTGCTCTCAGGGTTCAGTGGGAATGTTGACTCCTCCATGGAAACTTCCCAGGTTCCCTGTTGTACTCCCTGCTGCCCTTCTCCCTGTTCTTCTGGACCCTTGTTGCGTGTAGTCTCTACCTCTTGGGAAGTTCTTTTCACACGTGCTGTTGTATCAGAGCCCTTTCCTGCCAAGTCCTACTCTCCTTGTGGGATATATCTTGTTCATCTATTTATCCCTTCCTGAACCAGAACAGTATGGCCCTTGCTAGGAATTCATTGTTTATTTGTGGGATTGCCTTGAACCTGAGCATCTATGGAGGTGATTGCTGGGGGTTGAGGGGAAGGTACAGCAGCAACTTGAGCCATTGGCTGTTTTCCCAGGAGGGGCCCCGCTTGCCTGGTACTATGATCCCTCTTCTAGTGAGAGCCGGTGGAGGGGTCACTGTGGGAGGCCTGGCCCATTAGTCCTTCCCTCTCTCACCTCAGATCCAAAATTCACAAAGGCCCCTAGGATCGGAAGGCCTTTAATGTGTAGCTCCATCCTCCTTCCAAGTCCTGAGTCCAGTCTTCCCACTCGCTGAGCAAGGAGCACATGGAATTTGAAAATGTAATTTTGGCCGGGCGCGGTGGCTCACGCCTGTAATCCTAGCACTCTGGGAGGCCGAGGC
>NW_012150585.1:224104-240132 GCF_000956105.1 Propithecus coquereli | reverse complement strand
CAACATACACAAAAATGTGCACAGCTCCATTATTCATAGTAGCAGAAAATTGGGGAAAAATACCTCAGATGTTCTCTGACAAAAAAAATGGATCAGGCCGGGCACGGTGGCTCACGCCTGTAATCCTAGCTCTCTGGGAGGCCAAGGTGGGTGGATTGTTTGAGCTCAGGAGTTTGAGACCAGCCTGAGCAAGAGCGAGACCCTGTCTCTACTAAAAATAGAAAGAAATTAATTGGACAGCTAAAAATATATAGAAAAAAAAATTGGCCAAACAACTAAAAATAGAAAAAAAAAAATTAGCCAGGCATGCGTGCCTGTAGTCCCAGCTACTTGGGAGGCTGAGGCAGGAGGATCACTTGCGCCCAGGAGTGTGAGGTTGCTGTGAGCTAGGCTTACGCCACGGCACTCACTCTAGCCCGGGCAACACAGTGAGACTCTGTCTCAAAAAAAGAAAAAAAATAGAATAGTGAAAATGTAATTTGGAGATGGGCCTTGGTCTGGGAAGTAGCAGTAAACATAGAAAGAAAGGAAGAGATTTTACAAATAGCAGGTGATCAAAACTTACTTTATTTCATACTTTGAAAAATGTGTTTAGGACTGTATGACTTCCTGAATCACTGAAGGCATTTTCCACTGTAAAATAGTTGATCCCGGATTTGTGACTGCAGAACTTGGTTTACAAAAAGGACAGAAAACCATCCAGTCATCAGTCACCACTCCTCTGCCCACACCAAGTGCCACCTAAAAACCAAACAACAACAACAACAAACAACCAAAAATACCCAAACAAACAAAAAGCCCATGAGATAAAATTAGCACTGGAGTACGTGAAGTATAACCAGAACTTAAGCCAGGGTTACTCTTAGAATGAATGCTAATTGATGTCACTGCATTCTGGAGGCTGATAAGCACTGGGTCCAGCAAGATTTGGAAGCCAAACCTGGGACTCCTACACGAAGCCCAGGAACCTTGAGAGGGGCTAAAGGGAAATCAAGTTGGTCTCTGCTGCCCGCAGTCTTCATGAAAAAGCAAAACATCCTCTGGAAAAAAGTGTCCCATTTTAGGACCATCAATTTTCCATAGATTAAAATCTAGCAAATATGAGCTTACAGTCAAAGATAACCAAGCACTGGAAAAATCAAGTCACTATGACTGAGAGGCACAGAAACAACAAGTAGATCTAGATCTCCAAGGATTTAAGAGTTTGGAATTTTCAGATAAAGGATATAAATAGCTATGTAAGAAATGTTGGAAGAAATAAAAGATGGAATCGCAAAAATGAGCAGGCAACAAAAACTAACACAAATGACCAGACACTTTCAAAAAGAACCAGATAGAACCTTTAGAAATTAATACTATAATCATTGATATAAAAAATTAAATGGATGGATTAAACAGCAGATAAACACAGTTAAAAAGAGAATCAGCAAATGGAAAATAAATCTGAAACAATTACCCAGAAGGTAGCACAGAGAAACAAAGAGTGGAAAATAGGAAAAAGCAGTTAAGTGCTATGGAGAACAGAATGCGAATGTCTGACGTTTCTAATCATAGTCTCAGAAAAAGAAAGGAGAGAGTGGGGAAGAGGCAGTATTTGAAGAGATAATGGTGGAGAGTTTTTCATAATTGATGAAAAGAATGAATCTACTGGTAAAGGAAACACAACCAAATACATAGAAATAAATCCATAGTTAGACTTTAGTCTAATGAAACCCACAACACCAAACACAAAAAAAATAAAAGGAGGCAGAGAGAAAAGATAAGGCCATTAAGGAACGGCAGTAAGCAGCAGACTTCTCAAGAGCAATGATGGAAATCAGATAGCAGTGAAATAACATCTGGAAAGTGCAGAACAAAAATAATCAACATAGAATTGTGCACAAGGCCAAACTACCTTGTAAGGATAGGATTATATTAGTTTTCTGTCACTGCAGAACAAATTGCCACAATGTAGCAGCTTAAAGCAACACACGTTGATTAGGTTATATGGTATCTCTAGGTCAGAAGTGTGGTATAGCTTAGCCGTGTTCTTTGTTTCAGAGTCACAGAAAGCTATAATCTAGGTAACCCCGGGCTAGGGTTGTGGTCTGATAAGATAGTTGATGGAGGAAAGTACTTCCAGATTCCCTCAGGTTGGTGGCAGAATTCATCTCTCTGTGGCAGAAAGACTGAGGCCCCCATCTTCTCGCTGGTGATTGGCCAGGGGCTGCTCTCAGCTGCTAGTTCCTAACCACAATTCCTTGCCCTGTGCTTCTCCGCATGGGCCCGGCCACAATATGGCGGCTTGCTTTTTCAAACCAGCAAGGACGAAATGTCTCTAGCTCTGGTCTGCTAAGATCGAGTCTTATGTAACATAACACCATCATCTGGGTGCTGTCCCATCACCTTTGCCGCCTTCTGTTTGTGAGAAGCATGTTGCAGCTCCTGCCTTCATTCAAGGGGAGGAGATCACACAAGGGCTTAAACACTAGGTGGGTGGAATTATTGGGGACCACCCTAGAGTCTGTCACCACAAAGATAATGCCACATTTTCAGATAAAAACAGAGTTCATAAGTAATAGATCTTCACTAAAGAAAACTCTAAAAGATGTTCTTCAGTGATAAAGAAAATGGCTTGAAAGGTGGCAGAGATTCAAAAAGAATGGTGAACCAATCAGTTAGTAAATATGTTGTATTAGTTATGCATTGCTGCATAACAAATTGCCCCCACACCCTGCAGCTTAAAACAACAAACATTTGTTATTTCACATGATTTCTGAGAGTCAGGAGTCAGGGGAAAGCTTTGCTGAGTGGTTCTGGCTCAGGGTCTTTGAGGAGGTGGCAGTCAAGCTGTCAGCCAGGTGGCAGTCAGGTGAAGGCTGAAGGATTTGCTTCCAGGCTCCCTTACGTGGGTGCATGGCAGGCCTTATTTCTCAACAGGCTTTTGGACTAAGGCCATCAATTCTTTGACACATGGGCCTCTCCACAGGGGTGCCTGAGTATCCCTAAGACATGGCAGCTAGCTTCACTCAGAACAAGCAATCAGGGAGAGAGAGAGAAAAGAAAGCCATGGTGCCTTTTATAACATAATATTGGATGTGACATGCCATTACTTCTGCCATATTTTATTGATCACACAGACTAACCCTGATGCACTGTGGGAGGGGACTACACAAGGATCTGAATACCAGGAGGCATTAGGGGCCATCTCGAAAGCTGGCTTCTGTGCACATGGGTAAATCTAAACAAACATTGTTTTCATGAAGTACAGATACTAGTATCTATTTTATAGCATTAAAAAAAGACAGGACTGAAATATTGTACAATAATAACATATACCAAGAAGGGGTTGATTTGTATTTTTGTATTTTCAAGGGAGTATTGTACCTAGTAACTATTACAGCTATTAATCTAAACTTTTTCAGTCATTGTTAAGTTGAATACACATGGTAAAATTCCAAAGATAACCACTAAAAATTTGGGAAGAGCTTATATAATTTCTAAACTTGTAGAGAGAGAAAGGGAATAAGAAAAAAATAATCATTTTTTTTTAAAGGCAAGACAACAGAAAGAAATAAGCATAAGAAAAATAGGGGGGAAACAGATGGCAGAAACCAGACGGAATATATAATAGTCACAATAAAAGGCGTAAATTAAATGGAGTGAATTTGACAATTAACAGAAAAATTCAGGTTGAATTTGTTTTCAAAAAAATTTAGCTCTTTGCTGTTTATAAAATACACAACACATAAAGACACAAAAAGACAGAAGGCAAAATAGAATTTAAGACAGAGGATTGCTATATAATCCTAAAAGATGCAACTCAAAGGATGGTATAACAATTTTTAACTTTTTGTTAGAATATTATAAGAAATACAGGGATAAATTTATAATTCTTTCCTTATAGTGATAGATTTCAAAGTGCCAATTTTAATTTTTGGTAGGTCAGTTGATAAAAACTGAAAAAAAATACAGAAATTTATACAACACAGTAAGTAATCTAATTTAATGGCATATAGACCTTTTTCCCCAACGACGAAGGAATTCACAATCTTCTAAGCATACGTGAAATATAATTTTTTAACAACTGATACACTCTAGGTCATAAAGTGAATCTCAATACATTTCAAGGCATCTGTGTATCATACAGAGCATGGTCTCTGACCATAGTGCATTTAAGTTAGAAGTCAGTAACAAAACCAAATGAAAAATCACTATATGTTTGGACATTTAAAAAACATACTTCTTAATAATGCATAGGTAAAGTAAGAAATTATAATGGAAACTTAAAGTACTAAGAACTAAACCATAATCAAAAACCACATTTCAAAGCTTCTATGATGGAATGAAAGTAGCACTTAGAAATTTATAGTCTTAAATGCTTCTATTAGAAAACAAGAAAAGTTAAATATTGATGAACTAGGTATCCAACATAAGAAGATAAACATGAGGAAAAGAACAATGGAATAAACCCAAAGGGCATGTAAAGGCAGAATTAAGAAAATTTTAAAAGAGACAATAAAGAAAAGTTAACAAAACCAAGAGTTGGTTCTTTGAAAAAATTAATAAAATGGTTAAACCTCTGGTGAGATGGATGAAGAAGAAAGGGAGATGTCATAAGTAACATTAGGAATGAAAAAATGGACATAACTACAGATCCAATAGAAATTAAAATGACAATAAGAAAATACTGTGAACAACTTTATAGCAATAAATTTAAAAGCAGAAGAGGGCAAATCCCTATAAAATTATAACTCACTAAATGTATTAAAGAACAAATAGGTATGTGGAGAGTGCCATAACCATCATTTAATCGAATGGGCAATTTAAGATCTTCCCACTAAGAAACTACTAAGCCCAGATGACTTTACGGTTTAGTTCTACCGAACATTCAAAGAACAGATTATTCTAATCTTTCGCAGAGTCTTTCAGGGACTAGCAAGAGAGTAAGTACTTGTTCTGTGAGGCCAGTGCTACCACACCAAAACCAGGCAAGGTCAATACAATAAAATAAAAATTGCAGCCCAGTCTCATAGATGCAAAAATCCTAAGCAAGGTATCAGCAAACCAACTCCATCTGTTTACTAGAAAGATATTACATTTGTTTCATCCCAGAAATACAAGGATGATTTAACATCTGATAATCCATACATATAATTTACTTCATTGATAGAATAAAGGAGAAAACCATAGATAAAGAAAACTCATTCATAATTCATATAAAGCAGAAACATCTTAGAAAAACAGGATTAGAGGGGAACTTTCAAAACATTAAAACTCCCTTTAAAATCAGTAATAAGACTGTGTATGTGTGTGTGTGTGCGCATTATGTGCATGTGTGTGTTCACCATCATTGTTTCTATTCTACATTTTACTAGAATTCCTAGCTAGTGCACTAAGACAAGAAATAGAAATAAATAGTGTGGGGATTGGAAAGGAGAAACAATACTGTGTCATTTACAGATGATATGTCTTACAGAGAAAACCCAAAGGCATCTACAGGTAAATTATTAGAAATAATAACAGTTTAACAAGATTATTGGATTTAAGATCATTATATAAAAATCAGTTGCTTTTCTCTGTACCAGCAAAAATTAGAAAACACACACAAGGTAACATTTAAAATAGCAATAAAAATTGTAAGGTATTTAGGAATAAATCTGACAGAAGATGTACAAGACCTATATTAAAGCATTTGTGCAACTTTATTGAAAAGGACCTAAACAAATGAAAAGATTTATTTATAGATAGGAGACTCAAGATCAGAAATATGTCAGTTCTCCCCAAGTTGTTCTATACATAGATCTATTGCTGTTCTCATGAAAATACCAACCGTTTCAGATGGATTTGACGCGCTGATTCTAAAATTTATATATAAGAGCAAAAAACTAAGAATAGTGAAGACATTCCTGAAGGCAGAGGGGGAGAAGGAAGAGGAGAAAAAGAACATAGGGGCTTCTACCACACAGCAAGGTTATCATAAAGCTGTAGCAATTGAGAGACTGTGATTTTAATGCAGGTACAGACAAACTGCCAAAGAGAAAGCCCAGAAACGGACGCACACCTAAGTATGAACCAGATATAGACAAAAGTGGCTTGGCACATTAGAGGGGCAGTCAACACTGGTTATCAGGTGGGAAAAAGTGAAACTTAGATTCTTACTTTCACGTCTTACACAAACATCCATTCTGGATGGAATAAAGATTTAACTATAACAAACAAGGCTTTACATTTTTTAGAAAAAAATTCTTTCTGATCTCAGGGTGAGAAAGAATATCTTAAGACCCAAAAATCATTGCACTCAATTATGTTAGAATAAAGAAATGCTGTTTATCAAAAGACAGTTTTAAAAAGTGAAAAGACAAGGCACTAATTGGAAGGAGATATTTGCAATAGTTAATGACAAAGATAAAGTATCTAGAATAAGAAATTAATAATAGTGTCAACCCATTTGAAAAATGGGCAAAAGACATGCAAATCACATCAGTGATGAAGAAACAGGAATGGCAAACACTCTAAGAAGCCCAACTCCATTACAAAATAATCAAATTCAGACCATATTTTACAGCTCTAGATTGGCAAAAATTAAGATACCTGACAATATCAAGTATTGATAGAATGTAGAGTAATGGGGCTGGTCATATGCAGCTGGATATTCTAATGGAGATGATCACTTTGGAAAACAACTTTAGATTATTGTGTACAGTTGACAATTTGTGTACTATACAACCCAATGAACTACTTCATGCCTAGGCTTATCTCTAGAACATTATTTTTCAAACTGCAGAGTGTGACCCATTAAGGAGCCTAGCCATTTTTTTTTTAAAGGAAACAAAGTAAAATAGAAAATAGAATAATTCTTTCATAGTTTTGTCATATTGTTTCTGGTATACATGGTATGTGTTTGTACTGGGCTGCAATGTAAAAGGTATTTCTTATGAGAGTGGTGGTCAAAAGAATTGACAAACAGTGCCCTTGGAATTCTTGCATGTGTGCCCTGGGCAACATACACAAAAATGTGCACAGCTCCATTATTCATAGTAGCAGAAAATTGGGGAAAAATACCTCAGATGTTCTCTGACAAAAAAAATGGATCAATACATGATAATTTACCAGCACAATGGAATATGACACAACATTGAAAATGAATGAACTGTAGCTACATGTAATAATATGAGTGAACCTCAGAAACATAATATTGAACAAAAAAGGCAAGACCCAAGAGACTATATACAACATGATATAAAGCTCCAAAAAGCTACATTAAACAATGTATTATTTAGATAGGTATATGTGTTAGATGTGTTTTGAAAAAGAAGAACAAGGTGTATATCCACACAATGGAATATTTTCAGCCATAAAAAGGAATGAAATACTAATAATACATGCTACAACATAGATGAACTGTGAAAACATTATGCTCAGTTGAAAGCCGGACATTAAAGTTCATGTATTTGATAATTCCATTTATATGAAATGCCCAGAATGGGCAAACCCACTGAGACAGAAAGTACATTAATGGTTGTCAGAGTCTGGGGGGAGAGGCAGTGGAGAGTGATTGCTAATGGGGTGGGGTTTCTTTGGGGGATGCTGAAAATTTCTGTGACTACATAGTGATGATGATTGTACAACCTTGTAAATATACTAAAAACCGTTGAATTGTATACTTTAAAATGGTATATTTCATGGTATGTGGATTTTATCTCTTTTTTTTTATCGTGACAAAAACACTTAACATGAAATCTCTCCTCTTAACATATTTTTAGGCGTATGATACAGAATTGTTAACTACAGGTGCAATGTTTTACAGCAGATCTCTAGAACTTACTCATCTTGCCTAACTGAAATTTTATACCTGTTGATTAGCAACTTTTAAAAAAAGATATTCAGGATACTGATTACCTCTGGGGGAGAGCCAAGGTGATGGGTTGGAGAAAAATATAGGTAAATGCAGCAGTATTTGTAAAGCCCCGGTTCCTAAGTGACTTGTTTATGGGCTTTTCTGTTATTACTATGCTTTATTATATGTGTGTGCTACATATATTTTTATACATATAAAATATAATGTAAACTCTAAAGGAAATACAAATATGAAATGAGATCGCATTAAAAGCAAAATTACTGCCCTTTGATTAAAGGCTTTTTGAATCAATCGCCTTCTCCGAGTGCAAGGTCTGGGCCTTGGCAGGGCGCTGGATGCAGTCGTTCTGACCCCTGGTGGCTGAGAGGTGAAGTGCAGCCGGGGCTGCTTGCTCAGGGCTGGGGAAGGTAGGAGGTGACCGTGCTCAGAGCAATCGTGGCTCTGGCCACTAGACACATGTCTAGGGTTCAGGCCACTGCCAGTCTCACCCCACATGGGAAAGAGCTAACGGCCTTGGGCTTTGCTGGTTCCGTTCCCTTTGCCTTCTCTCTGGTGCTTTACCACACTCATTAAGCCCAGGAGGGGGTTGTGTGTAACTCCACTGAAATCTGTGAGTGGGACTACCCGGCACTGCCTCCTGCTGCTGCCTCCTGCCGCTGCCTCCTGCCACCACCCAGATGGCCCACCCTGGGGCCAGCCACCCCAGAGACCAGGACTTGATACGCTCCTGAACAGAGGTTTTGGCATCTGGGGAAGGAGAGGCCGGGATGCTGACACTCAGAGAACCAGTCTCCAAACTCCTTTTGTTTAATCAAACCACCTTGCTGGAGGATTCTGAGCCAAAGCCTTTGGGAAGAGTTGACTTGGGCACTTCAGAGGTGAGAGGTGAGAGGCATCCTAGGGAGAGCCGTCAGCGTCTCAGGGTTGACCATAGAGAGTCCAGGAAACAGTGAGTTGCACTCTCTACTTGGCTGGCTGGACGAGGGGGACGTTGGTTTATCGGCCACATTTAATTTGATTTAAAGAGACATTTCTGACTGAGGTGTTGGCTACGGGAACCAGTGAGCAAGTCCCAGACATCTTAATGAACTGGAGATGGCCACATAAGTGTGGCCTGGAGAGAAGGACACAGATGAGATCACCTCCAGAGTCCTTACTGTGATTATGTGCCTTGGGCCAAAGGCAGCATGGTGCAGGAGTGACTGTGCCAGGTTAGGTTCTAGATCCTGCTACTCACTCTGGTGAGTGTCAGTTAACCTCTAAAAGCTTCAGGTTCTTGACCTGCAACTTGGGTTGGTTGTAGTGCCTGCTAATTGTACTGATTCAAGTGTGTTAATTGAATTAATGCATGCAGGGCATTCTCTAAGAGTGCAGTAAGTGTCATCTGCTTCTGCATAGGTTGTTTGAACTCTCAGCAAGTTGCGAGCGCTCTGAGTAGAGCTGAGGATTTGACTTGGCCCCTGGCCAGGCTGATGGTTGGAGTTGGGGGTTCTCCTATCCAGAGAGTCATTTCTTCTTCCCTCTGTCCCCAGACGCCATGGAGGTGGTGCTGATCTTTCTGTGCAGCCTGCTGGCCCCCGCGGTCCTGGCCAGTGGTAAGTACCCCTCTGGGGCCTGGCTGTGACACGATGGCAACTTTGCACAGCCCGTTCTGGTGGAAGGTTCTGGCCCTTTGGGACATTAGGTTGGGGAGCTCTCAGGTTCTTCACGTCAGGAGAGAAAGTCCCGGAAGGCGACAGCGATTTATTCACAGACTCCAATCCGGCCTGCCCAGCTCCGCCCACAAGGGTCCAGCAGGGTCTGCTTTTAAACCCTCCAAGCCCACCAGCCCCTGTGGACTTCTGACCCTTGGGAGTGAGACCTGCACATGAGTCTCTAAGCCATAAGTAACCAGCTCTGGCCTTATGCAAGTCATGTGTTCTTTGGTCTCAGTTTCTCCACCTGTCAAAGAGGAAAGTAAACCCTGCCTTTTGGGGATGGTGTAATATTAATATAAGAATCAAAAGGGGCAATAAATGTGGACGTGCCGTGAGCACAGAACCTCACCAAGGCTCTGCACCGTACCTGCCCTTGGCCCACTGGTCGACCCTGAGTGGCAGGCCCACCCTTCCCTGCATGTCCAGGTATCTCTGCTTCGCAGGAGTTCCTTTGTGGGCACTGAGATCTGTGAGGCAAGCTGAGGTATTTGGGGACCAGGATGAGTGGCTGTCTGCCTCTTCACCACATCTGTTTGTTTCGCAGCCGCTGAGCAGGAGAATGAAATGGACCCTTTCCATTATGGTGAGCAGTGGTGACGGTGGCAACTCTGCGTGCGGGGGTGGGGGGGGAGGCGGGGAGTGCAGGCCCGTCTGGGAAGGGACAGACACTCTCTCCCTGACCTTGGCCCTTCTTCCATGTCACCCCTGGTTCCTTTGGCAGACTACCAGACGCTGAGGATTGGGGGATTGGTGTTTGCTGTGGTCCTCTTCTCGGTTGGGATCCTCCTTATCCTAAGTAAGTGTGTTGTTCCTTCGTTCACTCTATAAGACCAACGACTGCGTCTGCTAAGCAGGTGGGGACAGTGTGAGAGCCTGGTCATTCCCTCTCCTGGAAAGGGCAGGAAACTGTCCTCTGCGTTATCTCCAGGACCTAATACGGTGTTGGGAGCATAATAAGTGCTCAGTGAAACAGTGAAGCATGGACAAAGAAAATGCCACATGACAAGGACCGTAGATGAGAAGGGGCAGGCAGCTTCTAGCGCTGTATCCGTAGGGCATGGGCGGCGCAGTCACGAGATAGGAGACAGGTGCTACCCTAGTGTGCTCCGAGAGATATGTCTCTGCACTTGTTTTTCCCATGTGAGCCTGGTCTGCACGGAGCCCTCTGCACTTCCGTGATCACGTGGGCTGTGGTGGTATAGCTGTCCAAGCCGTTAGAATGTACCACCTTTGCCTTAGAAGACCCCTACCCCAACCTAGGGCTGCTGCATACAGCTGTGCAAGCGAGCGGTGGGGTGCCCAGGTCTAGGGGGGTGCCATTTACATAGTCCCACCACCTGCATGGACTCACAGGGCAGCCCTGCTGTGGCCAAGCTGGGACCATGACCTTAGACGGTTTCTTTGCCTTTCAGGTCGCAGGTGCAAGTGCAGTTTCAATCAGAAGCCCCGGTAAGGATGCCATGGCACTGGGTATCTGGGGTGATAATAGGAGGGACAGGGAGGGGCCCCTGGTGCGTGACCCCAAATGGATGTTCTCTTGGATTCTTGTCTCAGAATGTGTGTGTCGAGGAATAAGGGTAGAAGTTTGAGGATTGCCAGGCAGACTTTGGGGCAAAGAGAGTCAAAACATTGAGGGTTAGCCCATCCCGTCTCTTGTGATGTATGTGGGAGGAGAGGAGGTAGGCAAGAAGGTGCTGGAACCTTGTCTGGAGGTCCTTGAAACACCTGAGCTTGGGAGAAGGGAAGCAGAGGGCTTCCTGGTCTCCCTTGAGGCCCAGGTCCTCGCTACAGGACCTGTGACACTGTCCCTGCTTGTCACCTGCTCACGAGGCTCTTTGAGCTGAGTAGACACTTGGACTCCCCTTCTACCCCCCCATAGAGGTGACACCCCATTAATCCACATCAGAAGTCCAAAGCCTGTGGCAGGACACACTCAAGCCCCCACATGGCCCCACGTCATCCCATCCCAGGACTTAGCTCTCTCCGGGGCTGGCACTGAACATGCCTCTGAGTTCCCTCTGATTCTGGCCCTTCAGTCCCGACGGCTGCCTCCGCCCCATGCGCCCCACGATAGAGAGTGCCCAGAGGACTTGGAGGAGACATCCCAGGGGGCCCTGCCCCAGCAAGGAGAGTGGCGCTGCTGTCTGGGTTTGCCTGCAGACCCCTGATGGCGCTGTGTGTCTCTTCCCCTTGCAGGGCTCCCGGAGATGAGGAAGCCCAGGCGGAGAACCTCATCACTGCAAATGGTAACTGCCCATGACCACCCGCCCAGACGGAACAGGGGACAGGAGAGGCTCCTCATAGGGCCCAGGGAGGGACTGTCACCAGGTGCCCAGGGCCTCCCTAGAGTGGCCAGACATGCTCCCGTAGAGCTGGGAGAAGGGTCTCCAGGGCCTCTGCAACGTTTCCCCCTGGCTGCCACCAAACAGGCTGCTACCGGAGACAGCCATTATTTACAGAGCACACAGCCCCATGAGGGAGGCGTCACTGCCCACATTTTACAACCAGGGGATTCAGAGAAGCTACCGCCCGGGGTGCTGTATCCAGCACGCAGCAGGGCAAGGATTTCTACCCTGTTCGTTCTGACATGAAATCCTACGTGTGCCACCTCTTTGCTGCTCCAGAGTCAGGCACAGGCCTGGCTGCTGTGGGGTGGCCCCCTGGGGTGAGGGGTCCTTTCACTACAATCCATTCTGCTTTTCCTTCCAGCGACACAGCCCCAGAAGGCAGAGAACTGAAGTGCAGCCCTCAGGTGGGAAGGTGAGACGCTCTGTGCCTGGACCTTCCCCTGTCACCGTCACCGTCTCCGTCGCGGTCTGGGCAGGGGAGTTCGGCGGGAAGTACTGGGCTGGCTTCAGCAGCGGCCGCAGCTTTTGTTATGAGCCCCCCTCGCCCCCCAGGAGCCGTTCAGGATCTGAACGGGGCAATGGGACGGACCAGGACCAGAAACAGCCAAGGCGTCCCTCACGCGTGTGCGCAAACATCGGGTTTGTGGGGCACCACCCCTGCTGCCACGCGGGGATAATTAGTGAAATACTCCTGATGTCAAAGTAGCATAAAGATAATGGCTTTCGGGGGTGATTCAGAAAGTACCTTAGGGCCACTCTTCTTCAAAACATTTTATTATGAAACTTTTCAACTCTACACAAAAGTCAGACGAATAGTATATGACACCCTATGCCAGCATTATCGGTTCTCAGCGCTCAGGCGCCCGGTTTCTAGCATCCGTTTCCGCTGTTCCTGTCGCGGGCACAGGAGAGTGGTCACCGGTAAGTGCTCTCACCCTTTTCAAAGTGCTGCCCCGCGCACAAGCGTGCTCGGCCCGCCGGAAGTGAGTAGGACAGGTGGGGGCCAGCCCCACTTGACAGATGAAGGGGTCAGAGAGCCGCAGGGATGGTGAGTGACGGACTGGACCTCGAACTGTGTCTTCCTGGCTGTCGTTCGTTGCCGCTGCTCCCTGTGTCCTGTCTCACTCCATGACTCCATGGGATATACCAAGGGAAAAAGTCAGCCTTTTCTCAGCTCACCTCCGCCTCATTTTCCATACAAATAAGTCGTAATAGACAGGTATATAACTTTATCCCAAATTGTAAGTTAAAAGAGATTTCCGGATGGCAAAATGCCTGATGCGCCAGCTTTTACTGTGATGGCAATAGCGCGGTGTACCTGTGTAGCGTTTAAATTCTCTCCTAAGTGCTTGTACATCTTCCGAACAGCCCGCGGGTGGGCAGGGCAGGGCCTTTTACGTCCCTCTTCTGGATGGGGCTCTCCACGGTAAGGGATGGCCTGAGTGTGAGGTGGTCGAGAATCCCCATGTAGGAGACATGTCCTTCCTGGGAGTTTGGTGTTCTGTCCTTCTCCCCGCAGCCGGCAGGCAGGACTGAGAACCCGTGGGAATTGGTGTGGGGATGTTCAAAGCAGGCAGCCTCCCTGTGAAATGTCTTTTCCTTTTTTTTTTTTCAAACTAGGTCTTTCTCAGAAACCCTTTTCTCCTGAGTCTCAGGACTGTGAGCGACGATTGGGGGTGTCCCGGGTTTAATAACTTCCTTTCCACATCCGCCAGGTTCCAGCCCACCTGGGAGAACCCTTCCCCGAGGTCCACCTCTCTCCTGCCTTCATCTCCTTTCTCTGCACCGCAGCCTCGTCCTTCTCCTGGCTGCACTGGGACGCGGGGTTAGGAGGGACGTCATCCCAGAAGTGTCAGTGGGCAGGGGGCTGTGCTCAAGGCAGGGAGAGGAGCAGGTGAGGTTTGCCGAAAGGAGCCACAGTTTTGTTTTCATTTAAATTCTCTCCCTCCCCAGCCTCCTGGAACCTGAAGGCAGCTGCTTGAACCTTTAGATGCAAATGTCGATGCTTAAGAAAACCGGCCACTTCAGCAACAGACCCTTCCCCAGGAGAAGCCAAGAACTTGTGTGTCCCCCGCGCCCCTCCCCACCCCCTCTAACTCCATCCCTCAACTTACCGATGCGGCTAACACTCGCCTCCCCCGCTGCAGCCTGCGGCCTCGTCCCTCCCCTGTGACGTGTCTGTGTGCGCGTGCGTGCGCGCGTGTGTTGCCCACCGTGGTCTTCGTGGCTGCTCGTCCGTGGATGATGCTGTGCTAGTGAACTGTGGACTCACTTCCCTGGGCAGGAGCTGAGCCTGTCGCCATCGGCTCCCTTCCCCTGTGGCCCCCGCCACCTCCCGCTCCTAGGAGTCCACTTCCCCAGCCCCTTGTCCTGGTTTAGGGTTGAGTGTAGGGTGAGAGCACGGGCAGGAGTCTCCAGCGGTCTTGGACCTGGAAGGTTTGCATTACCTTGACCGTCATTCTGTACGGACTCTCCTCACTCCTCTTACGAGAACCTCGCTTCCCTTTGCCACCTGACCCCAGTCTGTTCTGAAGGTCTCTTAGCAACTGGAGACACAAGGCAAGGAGCTGGTGAGCCCAGCGTGGCCTCCAGGCAGGTACCCCCGTCTGTCCTTCATCCTCCTCCTGGGGGCTTCCTCCGAGGAGTCCCCGTCTGCCCTGATCCTTCGCAGAGCACCCAGAATTCCGGGCCCAGGGCTCCTACTCTGCCCCTGGGGAATGTGCCCTTTCATTTCTTCTCAGCAATAACCCCGTGGGCTCTGGAACCCCTGCCCCGCAACCTTCTCTGCTTCCGAGACTTCAGTCTGTAGCTCAGCTCATCTGGACTCAGACTCCCGTCCCTGAAGTTGGTCTCTGGCAGGTGACGGCTGAGGAGTTCCCACTCTGTGGGGCGCACGCTGGGATGGGCGGGTGGAGGGAGGCCCCCGGTCGGGCAGCAGGGACAGCCCTGCACCCTTTGCTCTGCCTGTCGGTGGTCAGAGCGGTGCAGGGGGCAGCTGAGAGACCCAGCGGGCAGAGGGAACGGCAAGAGGTCAAAGGTCTAACGAGAGTGGGAACTCAACCAGATCCCACCCTTCCTGTCCTCCATGTTCCCCTGGAAACCAACCACGCCGTGCCGCTGTGACCAGACTGCTGTCCTCTGTGTTGTGATCTACCCCCTCAACCGCAACAGAAACAAGGAATAAATACCATTTGTTTCCTAGCGGCTCTGAGGTGTTTTCCTTTCTGTGAAAGCACCTGAGTGTTCTCAGGGCCCCTGGAACTTAAAGGGCCTAAGGGGGTGCATCCTTGGGGGTGGGGGAAGGGAAGGCTGGAGAGCCGGCCAGGGCCAGGGCGTGCAGGGTTATTTCAGCTGCTTTTACGGTTGCCTCCTCCCCACCTCCTCCCTGCTTTCCTTCCCCTTTTCTGCCTGGGACCCTCCTTCTCACCCCTTCCCCCTCCTGCCTCCCTCTGCTCCTCTTCTTCCCTCCCCGCCCCCCATGTCATTGGGCTCAGGCTGCATCTCACAGCAGGACCTGTACATTATATCATCTTGGAGAGAAAAAGGGAGTCACAATGGCTTGACCAAGTGGTCACTGGCCTGGAGTAAAAGGTTCTAGCCTTTCTCTTTGGTAAGTTCTGGGGCCGCTACCTAAGGACTTGAAAAGGAGGCACAGGAGTGGGTTACATGGATTATACTCGATGCCTTTACCCTTAGCCCAGCTCTTCTATGGAAACAAGACACATATCTTAATCCCAATCATATGCCCCCTCCTCCATGAAGCCTTCCTGGACTTCAGGTAGAATGAGTCCCTTCTTTTTTCTGGTCCAGTCATACTTCATTCCTGCCTTTATAGTCACACTTCATGCTTTATACTTGGGATCCATAGGGGCCAGGCAGATAATGTCCATTTGTGAATCAGCTACAGTGACAATAAATGGGGCAGAGGGGCCTAGGATCACCTAGAGTGTCTTCCCAGGGACATTCCACATCAGTTTTTTAAAAGTACTGTGGGCTAAACAAACACAGCTACAGGCAGATTCCCTTGGAGGTGGGAGGTGGCCCAAGTGCAGCCCAAGCCTCCGTGTGGTGTCTTCATTGCCAGGCACAATTCCTAGAGGGCAAGGACCTGCCTGTTCTAACAGAATGCCGGGAACATCTCAG